>NW_006240056.1:12021-21465 GCF_000226075.1 Solanum tuberosum
ACATTCATTACTTTAGTTCATTATTATGGGATAAAAGATTGTTACTAGATACTACGCCTCAACTCATGGATGAGTATCCACCTCAAACCCAATATTCATTAAAATGGGATATAGAGATTGTTACTATATACTTCGCCTCAACTCATGGATAAGCATCCATCTCAACCCAACATTTATTCATTGGATACCTCATATATTCAAAGATGAGAATAGCCTTTCAGCTAAGAATCCCCATATTGTGAGAAAGTACTTTCACAACATGTCATTATCATTCATTAGTGTACAATTGAGAATAACCTTTCAATCAACACATCATCATTAACATAATCTTAATTAGAAACTTCATTCATTCTTCATTCATGAGTGTGTGAGTATGTGAGAATAACCTTTCACATATGTCATCATCATTCATTGGTGTTAAATTGAGAATAAACTTTCAATACTAACACAAATGCATTCTAAACATAATCATAATACTTTCATTGAGATCACACACATATTCTTCACATCATAACCATACATAATCCTTTATGAAATTACCCTTCAAGGCTATGAATCAATCTCAACCCAAACATCTAGAATACTACATTAGATAAGGGAATTAACATGATTCAAAACTAATTCAATATAAACATAAACAATTCAACATACATTCATGATCAATCAATTCCCAATCACAATTCACAACTTAGCATTTTGGGGAAAACATGGGTTCATAGGGGAATTCCATCTTAATTCATCAATTCCACCTTAAATCATCATATATAAACCTTTGAAAATGTTTTGAAATTGAACCCATTCATAGATTGAAAACCCTAGCTTTTTGGGGGAATTTAGAAACTTGAAATCATCTTTTGATAGGGCTCCTTGAATGAAAATTTATCAAGAATGAATACTACCATACCTTTTAGGGAAGAACTCCATGAAAAATTGAGTGAGAATGGTGAGATCTTGAGCTTGAATCTTTCACCTCCAATGGTCATTTCTAGAGAGAGGATATTTGGAGAGGGTGGGAAGATTCTATTTTGTGTTTTGATAGAATGAATTGGAAAAGGTGTTTAATACTTTTAAAACCCTTAAAATACTTTAATTAATCAATAATAACTTTCCCCTAACTTAACTAAACTTAAAAGAAATTTACCAAACCACCCCTCACTTGGTCGTTTCTTGGAAAGCAACACAGGCATGACCTACGGACCGTATGTGGGCTCACGCCCCATCCTGCAGGTCCGTGGTTTGGGGCTGGGACTTGCCATTTGGGACCTTGACCCACGGAGGCCATCCACGGGGCGTGGATGGACCTACGGGGGGTAGGTTCCATCCGTGAGTCCTCCTCAATTTGATAGCTTTTTGGTTTCTTGGTTTCTTGGGAGTTAGGCTTTAAGGTCCTCCTCAAGGACCCCTTGGTTGGTCCTTGGGGAGTCGTACCTTGACGTTTAACCTCTAAACCCCTCAACCTAAGCTCTGGACATCAATTAACAACTCAAACCCCCATAACAAACTCAAAACCAAACTCGTTAGGCTTTAGTTTCACTTACTAGTTTTCCAAGTTATTACATTGTGGTTAGGTTAATGGTAGATTTAACTAGTTATTGTTAAATTTATGATGTTTGATGGGTGTTATTCTAGGAAAGATAATTGTGGGTGATTGGAATATGATCCGAAATTATCTAGAAGGAATTCTTTGGGTGATGGTTGTTTGTCTTCCAAGTTACGTAATGTGTGCATGATAACTATTTTATAGTATTACTTGTACAATGCATGTTGGGAAAACATAAGGGGTAAATGTGAAATGACATCATGTTGATAATCTCATGTAATGAAATTGTTTAATATACTTATGGCTTCAAATGTATTTGTTCCTTGTGATTGTGCATGTTGTTTGTGATTGGTGATTTACTCGTGTACCACATCAGTACAGGTTTATTAATGGTTGGCTCGAATACCACACCTGGTATGAGATATCATATAATTGGCTTGAGTACCACACCGGTATACTAACAATGATTGACTCAAGTATCACACTGGTACACTAACAATTTATGTGTGGGTACTATGAGAGAACTGAGTTTACTTCCTTGTAATTGGATGGTTACATGTTGGTCCATGGGTGGTCGGACTTGTGTTTAAATGTTGGGATGGTTCTTTTGTAGACCAGGTTTGCATGTTAAACACTATGAATGATATTTTAGGGATCTTTGATGATCCATGTTACTTAAAAGGTGTGATGAATCCAGTATGACTTGTTATGCTAAGGTTGTTCATATTTATTGTGCATCTCAGTTCAGGGTGACGAATGAGAGTCTGGGTATGCTATACTTGTGATTATAATTATATGTTATCTATTTTGCTCAGTTATGGTTACTAGGCCAAGCTGATGACCGAGAGTCTGGTGCATAGTTTAAATGTTGGGACTAGTTATAATTGTTCGGTGTTTAGAACATATACTGATAAGGGGGATTTGAGTCATAGTGGTTTAGTAAGAGTCTTACATGTGGTTTACAAAAATGGTTCAAGGGCCAAGGTGTTGGAACGAGAACTTGAGGGAGAGTAGTAGGTTGGTTAACAGAGTTAGTAGCGGTCTGATATTTGAAGAATCTCTATGTGACAGAAGGGTTAAGTTATGATCTGATATGAATGTGGAATGACCTAGATAGTGAAGTTGACAGTGGAAGGAGGGGGAGTGACATGAGATAGAGCGTATGAATTCTAAGAAATACTGCTTGTGGCAAGAGCGATGATTGAAGGATTCAGGTCCTAATTTATCTTCAAGTTGCATATTTCTTCTGCTTAATCACATGACATTATGTGGTGAATTTGGGCCAGTGGATGATACCTACATGTACGTGTTGTGTGTACTTATACTACTCTTACTATGCCACTTGGCATAGTCTGATTGTAGGATTCAGTGATGTTTCATAGGTGAAAACGAAGATGATCTCCATGAGCTTCTACTCTTCTTTCCTTATGGTGGTAGTTGTGTTTTATTTCTTTCATAAACTGTTCTCTTTAGAAGCTCTTGTACCTGTTTAGACTAGTTCCTTGTGGGAGGGATCAATGTATTTTCTTTTCAAAGGTATTTTTATTTGACAAATTGTAAATATTTCAATATATATAAATAGGTTGTTTAGTTTAATTTTGATTTATTTCCGCATGGCATGATTTAAGTTGGGTGATAAGGATTCTCCTATTCATGTGCTAGAGTAGGTCTCCACACGGTCCGATGGATTAGATCGTAACAATGTTACCTCAAATAATTGTGTCATTGTACGTTCCTGTATTGGACTAATAAGCAACATCCATAACTTTTTTTTTTTTGGTTGAAAAGGAGTTAATTTATTTATATATAATATGCATCCATACAATCCAGGTGGCTAGAAGCATTACAATCAGCTTGAATACTAGGTAAATTAGCTACTAAGGCTATACTATCCGAAGATGGAGGAGGCATATATGTCAAAGGTCTGAAAATTTACTCCCTTCTTTCCAGCATCTATAGTATTCGTGTTGAACAAAGAAGTAGCTGCCCGCTCCATATTACAAAATACAGGAATACTTACTACATTATCAACTAGAGTTAAACTATTCGGTGATGAAGGTGGCATGTCATGCCTAATAAAGGTTACTCACTCCTTGTCCGCATCGATATTCTTCATGATGAACATGGGTGGGGCTGACCATTCCACAAAATCTATGTTTTCCTTTAGCTTAACCGCTTTTTAGCTAATCTATCAGCTACCTGGTTCTGCTCCCTGCGTCTAAGGGTGATCTGTGGGTTCCCCAGTCTCTGGAGCAATGCCCTGCATTCAAGGATTATGTTAGAAAAATAATCGTTCCCTTCGTAAATGAGCACAAGGATGTGTGATGAGTTTGTTTCTATTTGAAGTGGTGTTAACATGTGTCTATCTGCCATTCTTAATCCCATTAGGAGAGCTAATATTTCATATTCTCAATCATAATTATAATATGTTCTTTCTTAAAATAAGTTGATATGACATTTTTAAACTCTTTGATATTCTTGGCAAGTGCTACGATGTATTAAAGCATAAGCAAAAAAAGTTGTAGAGAGGATCTGCAAGAAGAAACGTTCAGTAAAGATGTAATGACTTTGGATAGTAGTGAAGAGGTTAACAGAGAAAGGATAAATTTGAGCAGTTCTTATAACATTAAAGCATATATGGATCGATAGTATAACATATAATAATATTAAATATTTTTCCATAAGCAAAGGAATTTTTTATTCTTTTTTCTTTATTATACAAAGAATGTTAGTATTGCAAAATCAAACCAGAAGGGGAATCTTGTAAATATTTTAAAGCTAATTAAGAAAAATATAAACAATATTGTTATATAATCAGACATGAAACATGAAAAAATATCAGACCAAATGAGCCAATTCAGTTAATACAATGATTGGGGATAGTCTAAATATACCTAGGGTGTATTGACCAGTCCGACATATGACAATCTTACAATTGATTAAATAAGATGCCACATTTAGTGATAAGAAGGATCGGAGTAAATTTAATATATAAGTTGATCAAATTGACTTGTAAGCTCTTAAACTTATTTATCATGTATTTCGTAAATTCTTAAAATGCTTACGAAGGTGTTTGATTTATTTTATACATAATTAAAGGCAAAAAGGAGATATAGAGGATATAATTTATTGGGTACACTCTTTGACATAAAGTTGCATGCAACTTAGTTGATTAGCCGTGTCAAACACTACGATCAAGGATTCAACTCCAAATCTAAAAGTCATCATTTAATATATTTTAAGATTTTATTTTGATACATTCTAAGTTCTCCATTCACCTTTCTTATAGACTTATTTTTTATGATTTTTTTCTTTCACCTTCTTTTCCCCCAATAAAATTAATTAAAAATAATTTATAAACTAAATGCATAATAAGTTGCTCAGTAATCATCTGGTGCTCTATATAAAAAATATTAATTATATTATTATTTTTAAAATGTTATTTTGAATACATTCCAAAAAAAAACTCATGTTTTAAAATTTTCTATAATAGTGAGCGTGGATTATATTTTATTTTATTTTATAAAAAAAAAGGTATCGATCTACTTGTATATTATAGAAAATAGATTGTTAATATACTATTTTAGGAGCTATGAATTCAAGTACATATTTTTATTTCTTATATGAGCAAACACGAGACATCAATCATATACTAATGTTTTATATTACACAAAATGACAAAAGTTAACGTAGAACGTATTTATTATATATATATTTCTTATATGGGCGAACACAGGAGACATCACCCATACTAATGTTTTATTACACGAAAGTTAACGTAGAACGTATTTATTATATGGACAAACACAAGAGACATCTTATGTTTTATTACACGAAAGTTAAAGTACAACATATCCCTTATATGGGCAAACACAAAAGACATAAGATAGCTTCAAACAACAAACAAAGCATGAGATATTTGAAGCGCGCACACATCAATTCATGTTGACATGGTGATCATCAATAGCTTTGGTGAGACCAACAAGAAACTCCATCAAACATATTAGTTCAGACGTATTTTCATTTGGCCTTTCATATTCTATTGTCCAACACACCAAATCCCCATTGTCTTTTGCATCCATATGAAGAGTTATCTTGTAGAGATCATATTCATGCAGCATATCTCCTTCAAATTCTTTGAATGTGATCGACTTTTTTTCCTCATCAATAGATTCAATTATCTGCTTCGAAACCCTCTCTTTCCCTTCTGTAGGAAATGAATAAACAAATAGAGTTGTCATTTAATATGAAAACGTACACCACAATCGGTAGGAAAGTATAGAGTTAAAGCAAAATTCTAGTATTTGTAGTATATTACTTTTAAAGTGTCACTACAACAAATAGGATATATAGCTACAAAATTATTAGTTACGACGTAAAATTCGTCACTAATTATTTACTTTTAGTGACAAAACTTACTTTTGAAGTAGGTCTAAAATAGTCCCTTAACAATACATTTATCGGTCGATTTTGTAAAAATAAAATATTCAATTCATCAATTTTTCTAAATTACGCAATTATAAAATGCATCATTTGAAAAATACAATCTAGAATATAAGTACCGTGAGTGGGTAGTATTCTACCACTACATTACAAATATTTGTTGGCTTAAGACATTTTATTTTTATTTTATACACTTTCATCGATAAAGAGTATAGAAAAATAATTTCTCAAACCTTGATGCTTATTTTTGTGCGTGCCTATCGATTTTGTGGTGGGTAAACAATACAGACTAAGTCGATTGATTTGCTTCTGTCTAAAAATACATACATAATTAGTAGTGATTCCACATACGTAGAGGAATTATATAGAGATAATATCGACTTAGACTTTGCAAAGATGTGAAATATTTCATGGATTCTATTAACCTTTTTCATTCGTGTGAAAATTAAAATAAACTAAAAAAAATGAAAGCACAAATGAAAGAAATTAACCAACTAAGATTTTGAATATATTATCATAAAGTACTATAGTTGTGAGTGTCAATGTTTTTAAAAAAAATTGATTAACTCTTCGAATCGAACCAAGTATTAGATTTCTTATAGTATAATCGAAAGTTTATTAATTTTATATAAATTTATAATTGTACTGAATAATTTTTTAATTTTTTAATTATACTGAATAATATGATATTGAAATCCTATCTTTTCAAATATACATTGTTTTAGTTTTAACAATAGAAAATAAATTGTTCTTAATAAATTATTTTAGACGTCTTCTCATAAAATCAAATGTTTTGAACCAAAACAAAAGCTTTAGCAAGGTTCTACCAAGCATATTAAGAACTTTGAAAATTTTGATGTTTTACTTTTTCGTGATAAATATGATGCCATTTGATATTAATTTGGTTAGACTATTTTTAGTTTTTTATTTTAGCATTAGCATTGTTGTTGTTGTTATTATTACTATTATTATTATTCTTATTATTATTTGTTGTTATTATTATTATTAGTAGTATTATTTATATTGTTATTATTGTTATTTTATTATTAGCATTATTATTATTATTATTATTATCATCATTATTGTTAGTATTGACATTATTATTGTTATTGTTTGTTATTATTATTTTTTATTATTTTTAGTTATTATTATTTGTTATTATTACTTTATTATTATTATTATTATTATTATTATCATCATTATTGTTAGTATTGACATTATTATTGTTATTGTTTGTTATTATTATTTTTTATTATTTTTAGTTATTATTATTTGTTATTATTACTTTATTATTATTATTATTATTATTATTTGTTATTATTGTTTTGTTATTATTATTTGTTATTCACAATTAATTTTATATTTAATTTTTGTTTCATATGTAAATAACGAATTTGCAATTTTAAAGAGATGATGTATACAAATAATTTCATAAATGCGAAATAAATATTTGAGAAATAAACAAGTACGATGTAAAATCAAAATATATGAAGAGGTTTTACCAAATCGTCAAGGTATATATAATTTCTTGATTGATTTATTATTATTATTATTATTATTATTATTATTATTATTATTATTATTATTATTATTATTATTATTATTATTATTATTATTATTATTATTATTATTATTATTATTATTATTATTATTATTATTATTATTATTATTATTATTATTATTATTATTATTATTATTATTATTATTATTATTATTATTATTATAGATTATTGATTTATTTTTATAGGTATTTATAACTAATATTACATTTATCTTTTGTCAAAGATGTAGACACGTAAATTTTGACCGAATTTAAAGTTTTATATCATTTTAAGTACTTAAATATTTTTTAAAAATTTAAATTAAATATGTTTGGATGTATCCTATTTTAGTAAATTTATTTTTAAATATTTGAAAATGACAAAAAAAAAATAAAACAGAGTCACATTTTAATGTAGATTTATTGTAAAGAAAGAAATTTATAAAAAAATATACATGTTTCTTTTGATTTAAGTTTGAATAAATAAACTAGCATTTCTTAATTATAATTTATTATTAGATACTTAATTCTTGTTAGTTTAAAAATATTTAAATAATATTCTTATCATTGTATTATATTATATTATATTTTGTTAAATTATATTATATTATATTATTTTAATAAAAAATATAAAAAAAGAAGCTAATACTATCCTACACTACCCCACTCACCCACATCTCACCCCCACTTCTCCCATTACCCCCTCACACTACACACACACGACAACTACACAAAACACATTAATAGAACAAAAAAAACAATCAAAACAACATATAGAAACTCACGCACCCAAATTCCAAAACATACACCAAACAGTCTTTCCTTCCAGCAATACGAACAAAAAAGAAAAATCGTTCCGCGACAAAAGAAAAGTTGAGTTCGGGGTTTTTATTCGTGATTCTAATTTGTAGTTCCGGTTGTGGTCTTATCTTTGTGACTTAATTTTCACAAGAGGTAACACTTGATCTTTAACGAATATGTAGATCTAACTTTCATTGGCTATGTTTTATTATCATTTTTCACACTCTGTGGTTCAGTAATTGATCGGAGACTATACCATATAAGGCCTAAGTACAATCGAGTCTCTTTTTTATTTTTTCTTTATTTAGGAGACCAATTGTGAACTGGGTACTGTTTTTATGGTTTTATGTGGGATTTTTCTGTTCTTTGTTCATTTTGCACTTATAATTTTACTGGGTTTTGGTTTTTACATTATGTTTTAATAGTTAGCAGTTTCATGAATGAAGGAGTTTATGT
The DNA here is from genome assembly GCF_000226075.1 of Solanum tuberosum. Lineage (NCBI taxonomy): Eukaryota > Viridiplantae > Streptophyta > Magnoliopsida > Solanales > Solanaceae > Solanum > Solanum tuberosum. The sequence continues at coordinate 20,802 of NW_006240056.1, forward strand.
TGCCATATGGAGTAGTTTGTGATGATATATTCCATAAACTTTCGCTTACGTTAAATTTGTAATGATAAACTTTATATTGTAAATTAAAATTACTTATAAAACTTGCGCATTACAACATATGAAAGACAAATTGTGTTACATATTTTACTTTTGACTCTAATATGAATATCTCGATTGAAATCTTTATAATATTTTCTCTCTCCTTTTACAGGTATAAAAGGTGAGAATTGAAGCAAGATTGATTGCAAGCTATGTGTCACCACATTATTGATACTTTGGAAGACATTTTTACTTATATGTCTTTGTTTAGGAGTAATATTTGGTATATTTTAGTTAGATTTTCTTGTCTTTGGACATATTTTACTTTTATTTAAGGAGTTTGTAATATTATTCCTTAGTATAATTCAGTTATTTTTATTAGATGATCATGGGTGAATTTGAGACAAATATTTTTGTCATTAAATAAATTAATTCATCACTCTTGATTATTTTCAGTGACAAAAATATTGTCGTAGTACCCTTTTTTGTTGAATATTAATAATTATTTTTATTTTGTGACAATTGTAATTGTCACTACTTATGAAAATATTTAGTGACAATATATGTCGTAGGTAAAAGCAACACTTTTAGTGACAAAATGATAGATTTAATCACAAAATTATTA
>NW_006240056.1:21544-21655 GCF_000226075.1 Solanum tuberosum
GATATTATATTTTTTTCAACTACGAAATACATATAACTTTAGAGACAATTGATGTCGTCCCTGATTGAACTAAATAATTAGCGACGATATAGTTTTGTCGGTAGTAATAAC
>NW_006240057.1:0-21644 GCF_000226075.1 Solanum tuberosum
TTTATAGGTCGGTATTCACAGTTTTTTTAGTAGTGAGTTATATAATTGTCACATAATTACAATTATAATTATATGGGGATTGTAATTTTGTAATATAATTATGAGTGTCTTTTACCTTTGCTAGGCAACACCTATAATATATAATTTCAAACGATCTCCTAAACATTGGGCTGCAAGAAGTATCTATTTTGTTTGACTTTTGATTATGCAGACAAAAACAATTACCTACTAAAATATCATCAATGACTGTCACATAATAACATTAACCAAAGCAGTACCAAATGATGTAATCTTATAATAAAATAATAATATCAATCCATAAATATAACATCAAAATTGTAACAAAACATAATGAAAGTATATATGTTTGAATTCAATTAATATATTATTTCTTTTTGGTCTTTTGGACTTTGTCAATACTGAAGAATTTGTTATCATGGAGGATGTGACAGGCTTCATATAGATTCCAATGCTCTCAATATGACTCTCACTTTTGGTGCCATGAAATCCACCAAAAGAACGATCATCTCCTAGATGAACATTGAACTCTTTGTACTGGAATTTCGGATCGATCTTATCGCTGCCATAGGGTCCATAAACATTTTTGTTCGTCATAAATTTTATTGATCTCAATCCAGTACGATAAAACGTACCTTGTATTCCAGTAAGAAATTCAGATGGATAATCCAACACAACCTTTAATATATATAATATAAACAATCATCAGAACAAAAAGTTTATAACAAATTAAAGCATGCTTTAAAATATATACATATATATATAAAAACTTACTGTACTAAAGTTTGTATTCAAAGAATAGTTGTAGTCAGCACCATGTAATTGAGACAAAACAAATTGACCATCCTCAACGAACAAGAATTGAAGTGAACAAACAAAATAGGCGTCAACACCGCTATAAATAAAAATCTTGGCTATTTCACTTTTTCCCTTTTCATCCCAAACAGTCCCTTCCTTCTTTACACCATATTTTATCATATCAATTTGGTTATTCATTATTGTTTCTTTGTTAATAATAATCCATCAAGTCTTTAACGTGTATATATATAGAGAGCGTGTGTTGGAACAATAATTTAAAGTTGGGTAGGAATCCTAAGTTGTTTAGGGTTTGTTATTTATATATTTATTTAATTCATGTCTTGTTATGATTTGTCTGTCCTGATTTATGAATACAATATTTTCTAAAAATAGATGTTTTTTAATGCACCTCCTCCATCCAACGATAGTTGTTCACTATAAAATTGTATGAAATAACAAACTATTAATTCAAATTAAATGCTATAGGCATTGTTTATTTTATTTGTAATTCGCAACAAACATCCCATTTTTTTGTCATCTGATTCGGTATACAATTAGCCATTTTTTGGTATACAATTACCCATTCGGTATACAAATGTATAAAATGCGTTTGTGTTTGTATAAAGCGAGAGAAAAAGTGTATATACAAATCCATATATTTTCGTCGTATACACTTATAATTATACAAATGCATATCTTATTATACAAATTACAATGTATAAATGAATTTATACAAAACTGAATAATTTGTATAAAATTGGATGTATCTAGCGAATTATACAAATCAAAAGCTCCAGCGCAATTATGCAAAACTATAGCTATAACATACAAATATAATTTTTATGTTTGCTATATGTGAAAGTTGTTCTACTAAAAATAGTTGTCCAACAATATTTATCCAGTTTAGAATATTAAGAGATAATTTATCTTTTGTGTCTATTTTACCCTTGCTATTAGCATCTAACACATTTCTCAAAACATTAAATTTAATAAAGTCAAAGGATAAAATAGTAATATTACCCCTATTATTTATTGTTTCTTATATAATGTTAAAGTAGTTATATAATTGTCACGTAATTACAATTATAATTATATGGGGATTGTAATATAATTATGAGTGTCTTTTACCTTTGCTAGGCAACACCTATATAATAGGGAAAAATGACAAATATACCCCCGAACTATCTTAAATGATATGCAGATATCTTCCGTCATACTTTTGGAATATTGATACTACTGCCATCCAAAAACTAGAACATAACATATATGCCCTTCACTCTAACAAAAATTAAATAGGAACATGTGACACAATCTTATCCGTCGATCCGATATTTAATAAATGTCAGATCGGCGGATGAGATTATGACACGTGTATGTCCGTTAGTATAAATGATATATATGCTCTAGTTTTTAGACGACAGGGGCACCAATAATGTCCCAAAAATATGACGGAGAGTATTTACGTATCATATACGATAGTTAGGAGATATATTTGTCCTTTTTCCCTATAATATATAAGTACAAACAATCTCCTAAACATTGGGCTACAAGAATTGTGTCTATTTAGTTTGACTTTTGATTATGCATACAAAAACAACTAAAATATCATCAATGACCGTCACATAATAACATTAACCAAAGCAGTACCAAATGATGTAATCTTATATAAAAATAATAATATCAATCCATAAATATATATAACATCAAAATTGTAACAAAACATAATGAAAGTATATATGTTTGAATTCAATTAATATATTATTTTCTTTTTGGTCTTTTGGACTTTGTCAATACTGAAGAATTTGTTATCATGGAGGATGTGACAGGCTTCATATAGATTCCAATACTCTCAATATGCGTCTTTTTTTTGGTGCCATGAAATCCACCAAAAGAACGATCATCTCCAAGATGAACAATGAACTCTTCGAACTGGACTTTTGGACTGATCCTATCGCTGCCATAGGGTCCATAAAGACCTTTGTTCGTCATAAATTTTATCGATCTCAACCCATTAGAATAATACGTACCTTGTATCCCAGTAAGAAATTCAGATGGATAATCCAACACAATCTTCAATATATATAACATAAACGATCATCAGAACAAAAGGTTTGTAACAAATTAAAGTATACACACGTATAAAATATATATATACATATATAAACTTACTGTACTAAAGTTTGTATTCCAAGAATAGTTGTAGTCAGCTCCATGTAATCGAGACAAAACAAATTGGCCATCCACAACGAACAAGAATTGAAGTGAATTAACAAAATAGGACTCAGCACCGCTGTAAATAAAAATCTTTGCTATTTCACTTTTTCCCTTTTCATCCCAAACAGTCCCTTCCTTCTTTACACCATATTTTATCATATCAATTTGGTTATTCATTATTGCTTCTTTGTCAATAATAATCCATCAAGTCTTTAACGTGTATATATATACTAGATACGTGAGCCCGTGCTATTACAGGCCCAATATATATTACTTATTTTGTTGTAATTTATGTGGAAATTTGGAGAGTTACTCAATTCTTTAATATATATTTTCTAAAAACATTAAGTGGTTAATTATTGTGACTTATAAAATTAGCATAATTTTTAAATAATATGTTATTCTCTTTGTCCCAATTTATGTGGCACAAATAAAATTTGAAGAGTCTTATTTGTGGCACTTTTAATTTTTTAAATTCAATGACATATGTTCTTTTCTAGTACAATAATATTAATGATCTAGCATTAACATTAGAAATAAAAAGTGATTTACACATAAAAAGATGGAGAAATAAAATAATTAAATGGATTACTTATTAAGTAGTACTTATTTAGTATTTTTTTTATAGTAAAAATTTACTTATGTAAATAAGGTTTTCTTAAATAATAATAATAATAATAATAATATATTTTGAACTATATAAAACAAAATATTTTCGATGACATTTAAAAAATTAAAAATATTTTTATGTAAGATAGAAGATGGAATAACTAAAATATGAATACAAAATATATTTACGTAATATTAAATATTTCTTCTTTAACACTAAATTCGATAAATGATGAGAACATAGCCAAAAAGCTATAAATGAGTAAATTGGTTGAACTAAAAATTCTGCAACTAGAGGTGTCAAATATGCGGGTTGGGTTGAAATTGGATATGTAATTTACAAAATTATCCCTACGTTTCAGGTAGACTGTTGAGCAGTTTTGGTAATTTACAAACTTGTCACTAATTTGCATATTCTCAAAGTATCGTTTATTTTATGTAAAATAAGTTGAAGTATAATATAATATCTCTTTTAATTATATACATCAACATTTATCGAATGAACCTTGAATTTTACTATCTATTGAATCCAATGTCACAATTAAGTGAGGTAATATTATAGTTAGTTAGTCTATAGACGTTTATGGAGATGTCTTTATACATAATATCTAGAGATAAGTGTCAAAAACACACCTAAATTATAGGTGGTGTGTTTTTAACACTTATCTCAAATATCTATAACAATCAATAGATACAATGTTATATCTTTATTGTGAGTAGAAAAATGCATGAATTAGAGAAATATTTAGTATTTAATTATGGAAAGACAAGAACAATCATCAATTCATCACTTACATAATTGTCAAGTAATAAACTTAACCAAATAGTTTTAATATAAATCGATCATATGAATATGAAAAATGAAAAAACCTAAGATTAAATTGTAATTGAACAAGATTGAGGATTAATTGGTCTTCTTCCTGGGCTTGATCATGGAGGGTGTAATGGGCTCCAAATAGAGCCCAATACTCTCAATGTAAGTTTTTTGGCAAAGGCAGTGAAATCCACCAAAAGAACGATCATTTCCTATTTGAAAATCAATCTCTCTGTCGACTGTCATGGGCTTTACACCGCCATATGGCCCATGTGTACCTTTGTTAGTCACAAATGTTATTGATCGCAAACCATTCGAGTAATAGGTACCTTTTATTCCAATAAGAAATTCGGATGGATAATCCAACACAACCTTCAACACAAATATAAATACAAATCAATTATAATGAAATCTGATGTTTGAGCATTGGATCCAAAGTATATGTATAAATACTTAGACTATTTTGTTTAGGACAAAATAGTATAATACGTAATATGTTAAAAAGAGATTAACCAGTGATTTCAAAAACAATTAATTAGACAAACACTATAATTAAAACTATTAAATATTTTTTTAGTACTTTGCAAAACAGTAAAAGCAAATAATAACTAATTTTAGAAGATTATTTTCTTAATTAGGAGATTGTAATATAAATAATTATGAGAGTCTTTTACCTTTGCAGGGCAACACCTAAACTTGGGCTACAAGAAGTAAATATGTAGTTTGACTTTTGATTATGGAGACAAAAACAACTAAAATATCACCAATAAACATATATAATTATTTGCAAACAAATTTTAAAGTGATGGTTAATAAATTGCAATCACAAATAAAAAATATATATAAAAATATATATTTTATTGATAAATAGTGCGGGTATAATTCGGATCTTCCTTTGATTCTTTTCTCTCAAGATTTCTTCGTGATTCGATTGTCATACAATTTTGTTCCTCCCTTGTTTCTTCTCTCTTAAGATTGTTTTATAGACTTATACCTTTGCTATACTTTGCATGCATATTTATGAAATTATTGTAAAGAAAAAACCTATTAGTGGAACATTTTTGGACAGAATTAATGTTTATGTTGAAGAAAATTTTAAACTAATATATAGTTCATAGTTTGATCGTCAAATGTTTTAGGAATAATGTCTAGAAAAAATACTTGTTGTAGATCAAGTTTAGAAGTCAACTTTAGTTAGAAGATTGTAATATATATATATAAACGAACAAGTTTAAAAGTCACATGCATTTGTGGAAAACAATATAATCTATAAGTTAGGTTAGATTTGTATGTATTGTTACTTAATGATGGAGGGCTATGACGTGGTTTAGAGAAATAGTTCAATATAACATATATTTTGTATGTAATAAGCATATCATAATGACCAAATTAAACTTAGAATTAAAACTACAATTATCCCCAACATTAAAAACAAAACCAAAACGATGTCAAATTATCAAATATTTGTTCTTCATCTTTCACCGACTTTTTGTGTGTGTTGATCATGGATGATGTGATAGTGTTGAGATAAACACCAATACTCTCAATGTAATTACCATGTTTGGTGCCGTGAAATCCACCAAAAGAACGGTCATCTCCTATTTGAAAGTAGAACTCTTTCAGTTTCAAATTAACAGCGGTCTTCATGCCATGGGGTCCATAAGTACCCTTGTTTGTGCCAAATGTTATTGATCTCAAATACATCCACTTATTATTCGGTTCTAAATCATGAAAACCACTTATCCAAGTAAGAAACTCCGATTGATAATCCAACACAACCTTCATTAATAATCAAAATATTACTATTAGTGTACGGTCCTACAAAAGGATAAATAGAATATTATAGGAGATGAATTGCACTACTTACTGTAGCAAAGTTTGCGTCGTGTGCAGTATCACCATGTCTCTTTGATAAAACAAAATTTCCATTCTTAACGAAGAGGAATTGAAGTGACTGAATTGCGTGTTTATCGTCGGAAACAAAAATCTTGGCAATTTCGCCTTTTCCCTTTTCATCCCAAACACCTCCTTTTTTTTCTTTTCCTCCAGCAGGTCCAACCTTCATCAAATTCATCTTCACACTCATTAATTACTACTTGTGAGATTTATTATATTATATATAGAAATTAAAATTAAGGTGTTTCAACTTCTAAGTAATTTAACTCTTTGAGGGTTTCTAGAGTCCTTTTGTATTTGGTCTTTTAATCTCAAAAATACGAATCTTCACTTCTTGTTTAACTAAAAAAATAGGATATTTTGAGTATCTACTTGCAAGGTGAAGGTGCCCATAATTTTTTTATTTTTTTTCAATCAATGTGAATATTACTATTATAAAAACAAACCACATACAAATCTCACTAAATTAATACTTAGTTAATTAATAACCTCTTTAAGATAATATTCCTATATAAATATATGGTCCCATTTATATTATAAATTAATAATTCTTTAAAAGTACAAATATATCTAAAAAATTTTTAGGGAAATTTGATTCTAACTCGTGGTTGTTAATTTGTGGCATGAATGAATTGTATATATAGATTAGAGTGAGACTAATTAAGGTGCATGTTTTCAACTTCCAAGTATCTCTAGACATTTTCTTGTACTACCCCTTTCAACTTCAACCAATGCTACATATTGTTTCAACTTCCAATTCAACCTTTTTTACTTTCTCTTTGGCACTATCACAACAAGTGTTTTCAAAAATGTTTTTAGGGCGCAAGTACACGGGCTTTTTTTTTTTTTCTTTTTTGGTTTTTGAACTTTTTATTTTATTTTAAATCATATTTTTTATTGTTAGTGTAATGATATTAATTGCAATACTCTTTTTCTTCATTATTGTTTATTAATACATTTCTCAAATAAAAATCATAATATATATTTTTCTATATATTATAGGCTATTTATTAAAGTTTATTTGTAAAATAATTGAAAGTTTTACTTTTGCTTATTTTCTTAGTAATAAAATTATAAAATTGAATATACATGAGACTACGTCCCGTAGATCATAAGACTTTTGTCCTATGTCTCGAGGCTTACGTCTCGTCCCATACGGCATAAAATGTCTCGTCTCACGCCCCCACCTTTTAAAACACTAATCACAATGTTCAACGTCAAATTTGAACCTTTATTTCTCTATTAAAATTGTAGAGAATATTAGAGAATGGTTGAAAATTTAGGCTCCTACACAACATAAAGAAGATAGCAAATACTGACTAGTTTTATATCATAGGATAACAAACATTCTTTTTAATCCACCAAACATCCGCACATAATATTACTATATATATATTGCTGTCAACAACAATTGTATACTCGGTGTAATCTCACAAGTGAGGTCTAAGAAAGGGTAAGATGTACACAAAGACTAACTATATTGCGGTCATTCCATTAAATTTTGTGTCCACCATAACGTCTTTGCCTTTGCTGAAACGAACGTAAAGCAGCCACGAAATCATCTTCATCCAATTGAGGAAACAATTTATCCACAAAGTAGAATTCACTATAAGCCAATTGCCACAACATGTAGTTGCTAATTCTCAACTCTCCACTTGTTCTGATGAGTAAATCAGGATTAGGATATTCCAAAAATCTTATTAGTCTCTAAATTCTTTGATCAATTAACTTGTCATTAATATCCTCTAATTGAATAACTCCATCTTTAACTTTACTGGCAATCTTTTTAGTTGCTTGTCATATGTCATGTCTTCCACCATAATTAAGTGCTGCCACAAAATGAAGCCCTGTGTTGTCCTTTGTGGTTTCCACTGTCCACAGGTAATTTTAACATTTTTTTCAGAGAATTTGGAAGGTTAGACCTGTCCCCAATAATGGACATTTTCATCCCAAACCTATTAATATTGAAATCAGGATAAGAAAGAAGCAAAAGAAACGTAAATTCATGATCATTGCATTGATAAGTAAACAAAATAAGTTATTGAGACGGAGCCATGATTTGAACTTTGAAGTGTATGAGTTCTGAACTAGCCACCAAACCCATAGCTCGTATTAGTTACTTGGTTCATAATTAAATCTTAATACATATTTAATAAATTTCCTAATATAAATACATTGTTTAAACAAAAAGTATTAAGTTTTTTCCAAACCTGTATTAATTACTATTATATACCGTATAAGAAAAGATTTGAATGGTATTAGAGTCTTTTTCGACTAAAAAAAGACGGGATTCATTCACAAGTCTGTTGTTATGAACATTTTTTGTAACAGTTAAAGCCTTGGTGAACAGAGTTATCCCGTGAATTATCTTGTATATATTCAATGAAATTAGTTTAAGGTATGTGTAAGTTGAACCGGACATACCGATTATAAAGAATAAGTAATTAAAGAGTTTTCAGTTAAAAAGTAGTACCTCAAGAATTCCTCAATAAGCCTTTCAAAGTAGCTCTGCTTGGAGGGAGTTCACTCCAGTTGACACAAAAAATCAGGACGTGTGGTGAGAGCGTTGGAGATGTGAGCTGGTTTAACGTCAAGGCATCGGGAAGCATATAACGACATATTAAGTAATAAAATAACTAAAACTCGGACTAACCTTTGGCCTTGACCAATTCTCAGTAGAAAAAACGTAAGCAGAAAGAACTTTGACTCCCCATTTTGAACAATAACGACATAGATCTCCGAGCACATTTTTCCCTGCTTCATGACCTTTTTCCGGTGACAAACCCCTCTCCTTGGTCCATCTCCTGTTGCCGTCTGGTAAAATAGCTACGTGTTTCAGCATCAGCTCCAGCTGCAACCCTTCTCTCAATAGCTCCTCTTTTGGTACTCCTATTGGAAGCTTACAAAATTGGTGTTGAAACATTATGGAATTAGATAAGGGCATCATCAGACCTTTATGTAAAGCCAGAGATTTGACCTTGTTTGGACCATGAGGAGTCAAATGAGCATATGGCTTGCCTTGCCCTTTGACCTTGTTCCTGGGACTAGAAATATTTAGTGATAACCTCTCAATTGTCACCGCTTAATTTTCATTGAACCGTAGTTTTGTTTTCAAGAATTGATTAAAAGAGGAGTTCATTTGGTTGTTCCAGAACAAAACAAATAATTCCAACATAATATTTCACACAAGTAATACTCTTTAAGAAATTTCAACTGAACCAGCCTCTGCTTGCTTTGTTGCATATTTTTCAGGGCAAACTCGCTCAGTGAGAACTGCTAGATTAAACATCAAACACATAGAAAAATATATATCAAAATCATTTCGTATTATTCGGCAATCATTCCTTACAAAAAGCATAGATATATATCAATGTTTCCAAAAAGAAGGGGTACCTGATGGTGTAACCAATATTCCAATAAGCATTGTCTCAAGGAAACTCAGGCTTACTTGCATAGTTCCTTGCATGGCGCTGATGTTGATTAATTGCTCCATTACATCTTCGTTATTTTAAATATCCAATTGAATAGATGCTTCTACATTCAAGAAACACGAAACTGAGGGTAAAAAAGCATACAAACACGAGAATTCTTGAGATATTTCAAGCCTAACCTTGATTTTGTTCTTTCAGTCATATGCTAGTTGGTGCAATGAAATCATCTAGTTTCATTGGTCCCTGCTGTTGATCTGGAAAGAGTTGGACCATTTGTTGTGGTCTTTCTCTTCCTCGTTCTTGAAGCATTGCCCATTTACTTGATGGGCCAACACAAGCTCCAATCAGCTCAACAATTTGACATTTTGTTGCTTGATTCATCCCTTGAACTTTATTTTTATACCCCAAATGAAGTTCCGTTTCTGTTGCCACGTGTTATGTTAAACAGATGCATGTGAGCTGTAAGGACGTGATGGCTCTAGTTGCTCATATTCCAGGAGAATTCTCCAGCATACATTTCCTTCTCTGTCCTTTTGGATACCTCAAATACGCAATAAACATTTGGGTTCTTCCTTCTCTATTGCCAGAAGCGTGTCACTATGTTTTAAATGGTACGTAGGTGCAATTCATGATAAGATCATTGTACACAAATGGATAACCGGAACACCACAAGGAATGGTTTCTTTCAGGGTAAGATTTGCAGATCAATGTAGCGAATACATCAGTATCCTCGCCAATAAAATAACAACAAATCAAGAAACCCATGAATTTATCAGTATACTCAGATGGATTCAGATTAATTGAGATCCTTCTTTGATTAGTAAACTGATATATGAATTGACTCTGGAATTCTGACTTCAGGGAAAGATACTGATATTATCCCTTTGGTGGAAGTCATTCTGAATTCAAAAGTTTCTCTTTTAATATAGGCATAATACATAAACAGACACTCAAACTTGCCTCAGCTAGCAAGAAAATAAAATAAAGTTTGTCTCTTTATATAGTCTAGGACAATCCTCACCTCTTGAACTAGCTAGTTTTTGAGGTTGAGTTAGACCAAATTCCATTTCTTTTATCATAAAGCTTATTGCATCCTTCCATCTTTTGTTGATCTTTTATCTGATGAACTTTGTAACAAAACGGAGGTGAGCGAGTAAAATATTGTAACATTATATATACTTCCCAATACCGTGACATGACAATTCACTTGCAATTTGGCAAAAAATAAAAATAAGTCAAACACACAAAACACCTATATATAAGCAAAAACAATTGAAGACTGCATCCTAATCCACACAGTATGCACATAGATTTACCTATCCAATGCAGCGGCTTTCATATTTAACACTTGCAGCATATCATACATATAAAGTAGGTAATGCAAATTGATCCAAAAATGAAAAGGACGTTTCAACAAGAAATATATCCAACATGGAATATAAAGAAAGAAAGAAAGAAAAGTTCCCTTTTCTTCATCTGATCAAATATACCCCGAGACACGTAGCACCAACCTAAAAAAACACATATTTATCTAAAATAGTATATTCTATACAAATGGTAGTATCGTTTTCTAAGTTTTTGCCCAAGATCTTTTGAATGATTTACAATTCACCTACTACTATAAAATTTTAAAGGGAAAAAATTGATAAAGTAAAAATGGTCTGTAGCCTGAGAATGAAAGAGACATAGAAGCAGAGGCCGAAAGAATCAAGAAAGAAAATGAAGAATTAGAGGAGCAACAAACTTGCATAGCTTCTAGCACCCGGATTTGATGTTGAGTAATTGCTCCACAATATCTTCTCTGCTCTGAAAATCAAATTGAATAGATGCTTCTACATCCAAGAAAAATGAAATTAAGAATAAAAAAATACATAAGATTACGAGAATTCTCAAGATATTTTCAAGCCCAACCGTGACTATCTTCTTTGAGTGACCCTTTTTGCTAGCAAAGAAGTTCCTCATGATCCAATCAAAATCATGCTAGTTGTCACAATGAGAGCACCTAGTTTCATTTGTCCCTGTTGTTGATCAGAAAAGTTTTGAACGATTTGAGGTTGTTTTTCTCTTTTTGTTTCTCCTTTCTCTTTCTCTTTCTTGAAGCACCAACCATTTTCCTAAATGGGCTATCACAAATTCTAATCAACTCAACATTCTGAGATTCATGTTCGCTTTGAACTGCCTTTGTTGCTTGATTCAGCTCTAGAGTTTTATTTTCAAACCCAAAATGAAGTCCCCTTTCTGTAGTGAAGTTATGGTCAATAGACTCTTGCAAGTGACTAGAAATAGATGACGGCTCTAGTTGTTCAAATACCACAGAGCAGCCAATTTCAGTCATCATTGCATTATCTTTTTGCGGAACTTCAAAGAGCTTGGAACTTTGCATTGCTAGGTGCTTCCTTCTCCATCTCCTAACTTTATTCTCATACTCCAGGCGAACTCCCCAATATGCTTTCCTCCTTGACATTGTACATACCTCAAATAGGCAATAATCAAGTGGGCTCTTCCTTACTTTATTGTCAGATGCAAGCCACCATGTTTTAAATGGTATGTAGAAAAAGATGACAGAAGGAGCAAGACTATTGAGCCGATGGTGGTCAATGTCACACTTCAAGGAATGTTTTCTTTCGGGGTCAGATATGCAGATCAAAGTAGCTTCTACACCAGCTTTCCATCCATTAGAATAGCAACATATCGAAAAACCCATGAATTTGTCAGTATACCAAGATGGGTTCAGGTTAATTGAGATCCTACTTTGATTTATAAATTGATAACCAGATGACTCTGGAATTCTGCCTTCAGGAAAAGAAATGCAAAAATATGTCCTTTGGTGGAAGTGGCACTGCAACAGAAATCATTATTAGCATAAATCAATTGACAAGGATCAACATTCATATATGTGAAGGTGAGGTAAAAACCTGGATGCATGCCCTGAGAAAATGCTGTACGCACTTCAACACATTAACTTGGTTAGTTGAGATAGTTCCGCATCGAGATTTTTCATGACCACACCATGATGTTAAGATCAGGTTCAATTTAAAACAATTAATTAGTAGGTCTCTTATGCTCTTCAAGGCTAAACAATAATCTGCATATAGCAACTCTAAATTAGGGGGCAGCTCTCTTGGCAGTTCATTAAGACTCTTACAAAATTGCACGTTCAGGTATTTGAGGCATAAGAGCTTCTTGATGCTTTTAGGTAAACAAGAAATATTGTTTCCCTTAACAATCAAGTATTCCAAAGAGCGCAAAGATCCAAGATCCTCGGGAAGTCCACCCAATATGTTGCAATTACTGAGATGAAGCCGTGTCAAGGAGGATAAACCTGACACTTGATGCAAGACGAAACTTGAGGAATGTTTATGTGAGAATTTTAATGTGTTCAGTTTTCCCAGCTTCGTGGTGGAGAGAGGCAGTTGGGAGATTGCAGTTTCTCTTGCATCAAGTTCCTCCAACTCTTGCAGATCACCAATGTTTTCTGGAAGGTTCTCTAGTATGTTGCAGCCGCGGAGACGAAGCCATCGAAGGTTATTCAAATTACAGAGGCTTTTTGGTAGACTTGCAAGATGTTCACAACCTACCAGAGAGAGCAATTTGAGTGCACTTAGATTCCCGATTGATGAAGGCAGTTCTGTAATCCTAGTAGATTGTAGGGACAATTCTGATAAGCTATACATATCTCCATTAATTTCTGAAAATGTATCTAATTTTGGGCAATTAAGTATATGAAGATCTACAAGGGATTCCATCTGAATGGAGCTTGGAAGCTTCTTTAGGTTTTCACATCCAAGCAAGTCTAATCGAAGAAGCTTCTTATGAGCTCCAAGAGAGATGGGGAGCTCTGCCAATCTAGAACAATGTGCTATTACAAGTTTCTCTAATTTCTCTGATTCAAAGAGGCTGTTCGGCAGTGTTGCAATTGTATTGCAACCTGAAATCCAGAGAGATTCAAGATTTTGAATAGTGTTTGGAATACATTCAAGATCTATACAATCTTTCAAATTCAAATAGCTTAAGCCACAGAGAGACAGGGGCAAGCTTCTTATCCAAGGGGATCCTACATAGAGTTTTGATAAGCTCCGCATATCTCCACAGATCTTTGGAAACTTTTCTAAACTTGTGCATTCTCCAAGGTTCAGAGTCTCAAGAGATTCCATGGAAACAAATTTTGGGAGCTTCTTGAGTTTGCCACAACCCTTTAAATGTAGAATAGTGAGCATTCTGCAATGTCCAAGAGACGGATGAACTTCTTCCAAATTCTTACACCACTTTAAAATTAGTGTCTCCAAGTTTGGAATATCACCAAAATTAGGGGTTTTTGTTAACCCAAGGTTGTCGCTTAGATCCAAATACTTCAAGTTGCTCAATTTCTGTTTTCGTACAAGAACGGAAAATAAAACATAATGCTTCTCTGAAATATCAGTTAGCCTAAGTAGTATTCCTAATAGAATATGCAATTGTATTTCGTGAGGAACAAAATAAAGAGGGAATGAAAGAGAAAATTGTTCCAGAACTGATGGGAAATACATTTAAGATTATATAATACTTATTAGGAATTGTTTTGCTTTTTCAAAATGCTCGTCAAATATGATTCTCAACTAAAGAGATCCAATCCTCTAAACACATAAGGACCTGAAAATTACACCAAAAGGAAACTAGAACCTGAATTTAAGAATAATTGTCACTCTTTTTGATAAGATTAGTCTACTGGACTATTTTAAGTTTTCTGGTGAGTGATTATCAGATTGATAGGTTACAGAAAATATTTCTACATTTTGATGTTAGTTATGTATATGGACTAAAATTTACTTTTTGTAGCATTTCAGTTGTAAGGTGAATAATTTATGCAGTTTAAACTAGGAATTGGGAAAAATAGATTTTGATGAGTTGGAGAGAGGGAGATAGTACGATCATACCTTTGATATTGGCCAAAGTTTGACAAGACTACCAGCTACTAAAGAAAGCCCAACGAGATCTAATGGTTCGAAATTCTCTGGCAATGAACTTGAACGATAGTTCTCCCAATCAATCCACCGCAAGCTAGAGGGAAGATAAGTGATAGTGCTATGATTGACAAGACCATATTTCTTATCAATTTTAAGTACCTGCAAGCTTTGCATCTTCTTGAACACCTCATCTTTAAAATATTGGTACTCTGAAGTTCGCATGCTTTCAACTTTCTCTACTTTCTATAAAGAATGAAACATATCAGTATTTGTTAAGGAATAGAAAGAGCGGAAAAATCTAGAAGGAACAAACAATACTCTAAGAGCTTATGAAAATATTGATTATGTTAAAATATTCCTTACCATCTTTCCTGCAAAAAGGTCACGAACCTCCTCGGGAAGCCATATTCTGTTGTTGGCATACTCTTCCCTTGCGACATTTTCACCCATTTTTCTAATCATATTATGCATCAGAATTCTAGGATATCTATCGATGGATAAGAGAGATTTTTCAACAAGATAATCTATTCCTATCAAGTGGATGCCACAACTCTTAAATACTCGTTCCACATAATCTCTTGATTCATGATTGTACAAGCAGGCAATATCTAGAAACATTCTCTTCTCCTCTTTGTCTAGTCCATCAAAACTAATCCGAAGTTTTCCCAAAATATCGTTGTGAGGGATTTTCTTCAATCGATCAATTCTGTCTCTCCATTGCTCTTTGTCTCGTTTATAAAAAGAAGAGCCCAAAACTTTAAGAGCTAAAGGGAGTCCACCAGCATACTCCACCACTTGTCTTGAAAGTTCCATAAAACCCTTCTTTGGTGATTTTTCTCTAAAAGCATGCCTACTGAACAATTCAAGAGCTTCATTCTCAGGTAACAATTGGACTTCATACACGTTATCCCCAATATGACTAATTAACAGGTGCTTGTCTCTTGCTGTTAAAATAACTCTGCTACCCCTACCAAACCACTCTGCTCGACCAACTAAACATTCCAATTGTTCTTGATGGTTTACATTATCGAGAATGAACAAAACTTTCTTCCGATGAAGCATACTCTTTATAATATCCATCCCTTCATGTTTACTAGTTAGAGTCATCTTTTCTCTCAAGAGCTTGGAGATGACTACTTGTTCTAGCCATGTCAGTCCATTTTTCTGATACAATGTTCCAACATCACCAAGAAAACAGTCAGCTTCAAATTGATGACGGAGTCTCCGATGTAGAAAACTTGCAATTTCTGTTTTGCCGATGCCACCCATCCCCCAAATCCCAATAAAACAAACATCATTTGATTCCAGATCTAATAATGAGATTACTTCCTCAATTTGAGATTTCATACCCACTAAGTTTTCCGGAAAGTGTAAAATACCTTGAAGCGACTTATGAAATATATCATCAATTAGTTTCTTGATACAATCAGCCTCATCCCTACACAGTACAATAAAAGTATCTCATTGTAAAATTCTAAAAAAGTGTCGAAGACTATTCCTAAAACAGATAACATATAAGGCTGCCACAAGGTAGTTTAGACCAACCCTTTTTTTTATGATTTAAAATATTTTAGATTCAAAAAGTCTAAATACAAATGTTTATAAGCCTTTTATAGATGAATTAGAAAATATTTTCCAATTATTCCTGACTCCTAATTTTACTTAACAAACTTCAAAATTTTGCAAAACAAATGGAAAATGAAATAAAATAGCTATTGATCAGAAGCATAAGAGAATCAATACGCCTAGACATCCTCCTAAATCAGGCTAAAGAATGACTATATCTTAATTACAAGGATGACAATTAGAAGGCTTTGCCAGTATACCTAATCAAGAAGAGCTTAAGATACAAGATTGTTCACTTTCTATCATTTAATCATTACCGTCATATTACCCCTGCATCATTGAAAAAGCACATGCTCAATCTTGTATAATGATGTTGACGTATAATGAGTGTAGTCCCACAAAGTGGGGTCTGAAGAGGGTACATACACCTTATTGAGTGTAGACCCTCGTCTCAAGGAAAAACAGTCGCGAAAAGAAGTAACGTAGTACAAGAAACAACAAATAATAACAAAAATAGGAGATAATTGAGGTACAAGAAACAACAGATAGTAACAGAAATTGAAGGACAAGAGCAATACTAATATGAAGTGTCCATTAATATATTAAGTAAACTAACTATCACATGTTTTTGCTTTCTTAGATCATAGTGTCTAAATTGTTTGGAGATATAGCTAACGATTTGTTTTTTTTTCTCTTGTAAAAAGAGAAAGCAAAAAAGAAAAGAGAATTACTTATAAGTTTTCAGATCATGCCCTGCTATTTTTCCAGCAACCACAAATGCATCCTTCCAATTTTTAATCTTTTCCGCATCATCTTTGAATTCTTCCCCGTGTTGGGAAAATGCCTCCGCGAATGGGGGATTTTGAAGGCGTACATCTGATGGACTCACATCATAAAAAATTGGAATCACATTCTGGTCCAATTCATTTCGGCATTTTATGATGTGTGCAAGCTCCTTTAAACACCATGTTGACGATGCATAGCTTTTGGAGAATATGACAATCGCAATTCTGGACTGTTCTATGGCTTTTAAAAGTTCATCAGAAATTGATTTTCCAGTTTCAAGTCGTTCATCATCCTTGAAAACATGAATTCCTTTTCTGTGCAGAGCATCATAGAGATGACTCACAAAGGTTTTGCGTGTATCTTCACCTCTAAAACTCAAAAATACATCATATTTACAATCTTTTGTACACGAAGACATACCGACTGAAGCATAAGACATTGGTAAAGAATGCTAAAACCTAACAGGAAATTTTCAGATTTATGGTGAGAAAAGTCTCACATTAAGACTTACCTTTCATCACTTTTCTTCGTCTTCTGCCGTCCTGTGACTGTCACTACGACTTTTAGGGAGCTTCTTATTAAATGATCAAATATATACACCGATCATTTTGGTTTGAATACAAATTATGTTGAGATTAGTTATGCTAAAATTAGTTTTTATTGTTTGTTTGGTTTGTTATATTCAAACTTATATTTATTGTATAATTTGTAAGAATAAGTTATTTGTTTATAAAAATATCCTCCATCTTATTTTTTTATTTTATTTTTACATATTCTCTGCAAGTTTTAGTTGATCATTCTTAAAAATAAAATTTTCATCTTGTTTAGCTTAAATATTTTTGTATGTGCATTTTCATGATTGTGTCACGTGCATTAAGAAACTAAATAAGTTTACTATTCTACCCTTATTTAATTTTTTTGGAACTCAAGTTTTTAATCAATGAATATGAATTACTTTATTTTAATTAATTTAACCAATGAACAAGAATCATATGGTAATTTATGCATTGATTTTATGAAATGACAAGTATTATGGACCAACTATTTATAGAAAAGAGTAACATATAAAAAGAAACGGAGGGAGTATATATGTATATATATATATCAATTTGATGTTTTATTAAAAGGGACAAACTAGTTAGTCAAATAGGTATGAGTCCTTCAAGTTTTAAAAATTGGGTAGAAGTGACAAATAATATTAATTAGGTTAAAAAATATTTTCTCATTATTCCAAATTTTTAACTTTTACATTTTAGTCCAACAACTGTCATAGTTGTGACGACAACACAACTACAAAAAATATTATTAGTTTAGTCATTTTATTAATATTAAAAGTAAAAAAAGTAGAGAAAAAGTAAAGGGACCCCACTTGTCCTTTTTTTTAATTGGAAAACTCCAAGGCACTTTTAGCTCATTTTTGCTGTTCTTTAGTGTACTGAAGTTTGCGTCGTGTGCAGCATCAACATGTCTGTCTGATAAACAAAACCCTTAATTACCTTTTATTTTCTCTTTGACACTATCGCAACGTTCAATGTTCAACACCATCAAATTTAAAATCCATCACAACATAAAGAAACTAGCAAATACTGACAACTTCTGTTCCTTAGGATATATAAAAACATCAATAATAAACATTAAATTCTAATCCCCCTTAAATTTAAAACAAAACCCCCCACACATATGATACTATATTGTTGTCAACAACAATAACATAGATTTCATAAGTGGGGTCAATATATCCCGAAAGAATAATTATACTGCGGTCCTTCCATTAAATTTTGTGCCCACCATAACGTCTTTGCCTTTGCTGAAACGAACGTAAAGCTGCTACAAAATCATCTTCATCCAATTGAGGAAACAATTTATCCACAAAGTAGAATTCACTATAAGCCAATTGCCACAACATGTAGTTACTAATTCTCAACTCTCCACTTGTTCTGATGAGTAAATCAGGATTAGGATATTCCAAAATCTTATTAGTCTCTAATTCTTGATCAATTAACTTGTCATTAATATCCTCTAATTGAATAACTCCATCTTTAACTTTACTAGCAATCTTTTTAGTTGCTTGTGTTATGTCATATCTTCCACCATAGTTAAGTGCTGCCACAAAATGAAGCCCTGTGTTGTCCTTTGTGGTTTCCTCAGCTAATCTTAACATTTCTTTCAAAGAATTTGGAAGGTTAGACCTGTCTCCAATAAAGGACATTTTCATCCCATACCTAAAAATATATTGAAATTAGTACAAGTAACTATCTCTAAAAAAAATAATGTAAAAGGAACCAAGTGAATAATAATGGATCAAAGTGTGTGAGTTTTGAACTTGCCACAGAGTTCATAGTTCGTATTAATTACTGGGTTCGTAATCAAATATTTATATATATTTAATGAATTTCCTAATCAAAATGCAGCAAAAAGTCCCATATAAAAAAAGAATTTATTGGTATAAGTGTCGATCTTTTCGATTAAAAACATGTCGGGATTCATTCAGAAGCCAGCATTTGTGAAGTTGGATGCAATAGGATTGGAAATTTAACATGTTCTATAACAGTTTGAACATTATTTATAAGTTGTAACAGTTGTCTTGTTGAACAGAGTTATCCCATATCTATTCTAGTGAGAAATATCATATACTTAATGAAATTAATTAGATAAGGTGAACGCTTATCCAGACATAACGATTATAAAAAATAAGTAATTAAAGAGTTTTTAGTTAAATAATATTACCTCATGAATTCCGTAAAAAGCCTTTCAAAGTAGCTCGTCATCAAGAAAGTTACTTCACCCTGCCCAAATATATATATATATATATATAGAAATGTATGAGAGAATCTGAATTTTTAGACTGCACTAGACCATTGACATAAAAGGGCTTTATGGTAAATTTTTAATTTATTTATATTGCCAGTGCAACATAACTTTAAAATATATATAATGGTCACAACTCACATGGCCAACTAATCTTAAAAGACAAAGAATTAAGAAAAAAACACAGAACAGGGTGGAGCTATTCATTTTAACACCATGTTTTACCAACTGCACTAAAGCATGTTATTGCTTGGAGGGAGTTTATTCCAGTTGAACTCCGCTTTCTAACGAGGTTAACACGTGACCTAGAAAATGGAAATAGCGAGACCTGAGGTCTCATGGAACGAGAAGTTCACAAAAATCAGGACATGTGGTGAGGGCATCGGAGATATGAGCTGGTTTAATGTCAATGCATCGGGAAGCATATTAACAGGGCAGGCCAGAGGGTCAAGCCACTACAAGCGAGGGCTTTAGGCCTCAAAACTTTTGGGGGATCAATTTATTTTCATCCTCTATACCCTAGTATTGAATTTCCCGATTAATTCTATTTTGAGACACACAAGACTGATAAAAGAGGAAAGTAATCCATCGTAAAAAAAAAAATTCATTCAGATGCCCCTGAGCAGAAAATAAAGCCTCCTGTTAAAGTTATTGATCTTATTGAGACGCCCCTGAGCATATAACGACATATAAAGTATTAAAACAACTAAAACTCGGACTTACCTTGGGCCTTGACCAATTCTCAGTAGAAAAAGCATAAGCAGAAAGAACTTTGACTCCCCATTTTGAACAATAACGACACAAATCTCCGAGCACTTTTTTTCCAGCTTCATGACCTTTTTCCGGTGACAAACCCCTCTCCTTAGCCCATCTCCGGTTACCATCCGGTATAATAGCTACGTGTTTCGGCATCAGCTCAGGCTGCAACCCTTCTCTCAATAGTTCCTCTTTCGATACTCCGATTGGAAGCTTACAAAATTGGCGTAAGGGCATCATCAGATTTTTATGTAAAATCGGAGAGTTGAAGTATCCCGCGACTCCTCCCCCTCCTCCTTGGAGGCAGCGGATCTGCAGTGGCAGAGTGGAAGTTTTGGATCTGAGATATTTGGATAGAAAGGAGCACATGGTGGTGCAATGTGTTTTGGGAAGGATTCAATTATTGCAAGCTGTGTGTACATGTTATAGAACCACATGCTCATTTTTTTAATATTTTGTTGGTTAGCATTTTAATATTAATATTTTTGTATATTAATTTGCTTGAAATGTTTGGAGTCAAAAGTGTGGCATTTGCGGTAAATTGTCCGTTGGAGGATAATTCTTTTGTCTTAACCATTGGACATTTATTTGGAGCATTACACCACTAGGAGTTAGTGCAATATGGCACTTCAGTTTTGCAACAGATGCAAAATGCCGTTGATGGCATTAATGTCGGGCATGTTTGGAAGGACACCCTGGTAATTGAATTTGGTGTAATTGGTGTAATTACATTGTCTTGTCCTATTTGGAAGGACATGTAATTACTTGGTCAGCAGGTAATTGATGTAATTGACAGAGGGGTAATTACACTCTACAATTCACAGGCAGAGGCTGTGAATTACTGGCAATTA
This sequence comes from Solanum tuberosum, assembly GCF_000226075.1. Lineage (NCBI taxonomy): Eukaryota > Viridiplantae > Streptophyta > Magnoliopsida > Solanales > Solanaceae > Solanum > Solanum tuberosum. The sequence goes on from NW_006240057.1 coordinate 21,491, forward strand.
CATGGTGTAATTACCAGATTACTTTTTCATTTTTTTTAATTTCTATTTTTATTTTTTTTACTTCTATTATTTTTATTTCTTTTTATTTTTATTTTTATTATTCTAAAAAATTGTAAAAGTCTATTTTTTATTTTATATTATTATATTTCATTTT
>NW_006240058.1:0-9184 GCF_000226075.1 Solanum tuberosum
TGTTGGGCCGTGCATAGCACGGCCATGTCTATCTAGTTTAGACCTATTTGTCACAACTGTTTCTATTGTCCGAAAAAATCCTGACTACTACATAAGCACATAATGCACGTTGAACAATTTTATAGTTTATTTAGTCAATTATTTAAGAAGCTAAAAGTACGTTGTTATAAAATAAACCTTGCACTATAGAAGTACTATTTTTTTTGTTTTTAATAATTAGATATTTAGAAGTAATTTTAGATTGAGGTGAACACAATCTCTCATATATAAATAAGTTTTCATTTTAAGTGAATTCTTTATTTAACTTCGCCTATAAGAGAAGGCAGAAAGCTTTCTAGTCTCCCCTTAAAATTCATCAAATTTATAGAAAGTGAAGGTATATTAGTGGTGGGTACACACACACACACACACACACACATATATATATATATATATATATATTTTCTCTCTTTTGTGATGTAACATGGCGGTTGCTTACATGTTACATAATTGCATTGTGTAATAATATAATCTATTGAAAATTGCTATTTAACTAACTATTGATCCATAATTTAAATATTTTAATAGTTTATAACAAATGAATAATAAGCTTTAGCTAATTTTTGTATATCTCATTCATAGGTTCTTCATAAAAATTTACCATCTTCCAAAAATAGAAGAACTATTATAAAACTAGTGTAATCAAAAACATTTTTAAAAAAATAATTGTGGATATAATCTCTATCGCAACTAGTATAAGAATAGTCAACAAGAGAAGAATTTTTTCTAGGAATCTGACTTATTTAAAAAATTAGGTTTGTTACGTTTACAGACTATTTAATTTACATAAATTTCCTTTGCTAGATTCAAATATAATAAAAATAGTGAAAACAAATTCAGATATTAGAAATGAATAATGGAAGGTTAGTCATTCTTTTTTTCCCTGAAATGATTTAGTGTGAAAAGAAATTCATACCTACATTAAAAATAAGTAATGGAGAGTTATTCATTCAACCTTTTTCCTAAAATGATTTTGTGAAAAATATTTTATCTATAATCTTTGAATCTCGTGTTAATAACATGAAGCTAAAAGTTTCAGGTTTGGTTCATATTTGGTTATGCTTAATTTTACTGTTCTTTTCTTATTGTTTGTGCACACTAAATCATATTTGTTTATGCCCTATTTAGAAGTTCCAAGTAGTCCTGAATATCCTGGCTATTATGATGGTGATGATGAAAGGGGAATGATAAGAAGCACATTTTATCTTTAATCTTTGAATCTCGTTGAAGCTAAAAGTAATAATATGAAATAAAAAAGTAAAAAAATAAAGAAAATCTTTTTTCTATTTTCAAAGTGTATTTTAATATGTATTAGTTAATGGAGTAATTTGTTAATCAGACAATCATCGCCAATTTTGTTAACTTTAGGCTGCCACTTGGCAACTTGTGATACTTCTACCCTTACTTAATATAGAATATTTCCATTTTAAGTAAATTCATCAGTGTACTTGGGCGGATCTTTCTTTACAATACATTTTTTTGTCTTTCCTTAAATAGTGAGTACTACTTTTCCGTCTCTTTCAATTTTAGTAGAAACTCATTTTCTCTCTGGTGGAGTAACATATGGCGGATGCTTACCGGAAGGACACCAACGGTGGGCAGCAGGTAGTGGCATCGCCGGATCTTACTCCTCTCTTCGTGGAAAGTCCTTGCAGCGAATATGGTATCAAATCAACTCTCTGTCTGTTTAAAATCTTATCGAGAAAGAAGAGGCAATTTAAGATTTCAGCATATTTTTTGCTCAGTAGGGTGGATCTGTAGAAATTAGGGTTTATTCATTTATTTTTTAGTTAAGAATTTAATTTTTATGACTCGTAGAAACTAGGGTTTATTCGTATACTTTTTCACTCAGAAACTTAATTGTTATGACTTGTAGATACTAGGGTTTATTCAATCAATCAAAAATTTAATTTTATGGCTTGTCGAAAATAGAGTTTATTCATTTACTTTTTCAATTAAAAACTTAATTTTTATGCATTTTTGTTGTGGTTGGTGTAATATAGTTATGATAGGAATTGAGAATACTCATCAAGAATGTCTTGTATACTCATCAAGAAAGTCTTTGGTATTACAGAAGTAAGTGGAGGAAATAAGAAAATGTTGTAGTATATGTTTGTAGTCCCCGTGAATAGGGCAATGTGATTTTTTTTTGGCTTTATATTAGAGCTATTTTTGTAGTTTTTATACATTAGATGAACTTTTTTGGTGTAACGGCTTATTTAGTAGTGGTGAATCTATAATATCCCATTGAGGTTGACAGTCAGTGTAAAACTAGCTAAAAAGAGGAGAGAATTCCATCACATTGTCACCTGGATGTTAGCAAGGGTTCCTGCATCATAAACAATTGACATCGGCCCCCGATCGATGTGCTGCAAGATAGCTAGGAAATGATTTTGACCATCATGGACAGATGATGATAAAAGGCGATAGTCCAAAGTGAAGCACACTTTTTAAAGAAAGACGAACTAGCACACATTTTAAAGAAAGACTAAAATAGACCTTCCACAATGACGATATATATATAAGCAAATGTTCAATTTAAATGCTAACGTATGCATCACAAAATTCTTCACAATATAAGAAAAATCAATATTAAAATATATACTTTAACAATTCTTCCTTGACAAGTAGCTATTTTTCCTTCCTGATAATACATAGCTCTCTCATTCTAATACTTCAGTTTTATTACTTGCTGCATAGTTCTCTAGTACAAGATGAAAAATTATGTTACAACCAAGGGTGGAACTAGGGGGTTGCCAGGGTTTTCACTTGAATCCTCACGACAAAAAATTGCACTAATATGTTTAAGGTATTTTTTAATAGATATATATAGATTTTGAATCACCTAAACACAAGATTGAAGGTTGACTCATGATTTAGGGGTTTAAAATTTATCTTGAGATTTTAAGTTCAAATTTCATGCACTGAATTTTTTATTTTCTAACCACTTTAGTGAAAATTCTACATCCGCCACTAATTACAACTCATGTATTTTCATGAGAATGATACTTGAAGTAGGTTAACAAGTTTAATTTATTGCACTAAATTTCAAGTAAAATAATTCAGTTATTATATAATATGATTTTTAGTATATAATTTATGTCAAACTATTATCTTCACTTATGAGTACAACTCAAGTTTAACAAAGTTAATTATCTATCTAAGTTATATAACAAAAATCTATATTATTTTATGCAGCATTACAGTAATTATGGAAAAAGTAATTAAAAATAATGTATAAAAAAAAATACAAAAGAAAGAGATAAGTCTAAATCATGAAAAGTACTAAATATGATTACTAAGTTCACAATCATATATATATATATATATATGTATAGAAATATTTAGGAATTCTTTTAATACATATACAAAACCTTTTCCAAAAATGTTGTCCAATGATTCACCCAGTTTTTACTTGGGTAATTAACTTATTGTCTTTTCTAAAATATCAGCTTGTCATGGTTCTTTTAATAAGCTTTTTGTCCAATTTTAGTAAGAAAAGTAGATATATAAAATAAGGATAAGAAGTTTTATAATCTAACAAATATTGTGGCATTTTAGTACATTCAAAATATTTTTAACTTGACATCAAAAGATTTCAGGTTTGGTTCATATTTGGTTATGCTTAATTTTACTGTTCTTTTCTTATTGTTTGTGCACACTAAATCATATTTGTTTATGCCCTATTTAGAAGTTCCAAGTAGTCCTGAATATCCTGGCTATTATGATGGTGATGATGAAAGGGGAATGATGAGAAGCACAGCTTCTATTGAAGCATCCTATGAGCACTACCTTCGTACTGGGGTACTTAATTTTTATTTCCTTTTGAGGTTGGTTCCGTAATACTGTATAGGTCTAATATAGTGGTAAAATTTCCAGCAAATTTTGTCCCATGAGTCCATGCATAGTGGAATTATGGGCATTGAGGATGTTGGAATGGTAGGTGGCAGACCAGAAGAAGCTACCCTTCCTCCAAATGCTAACTGTACATTGTATGTAGAGGGTTTGCCTGCGGACTGTACAAGAAGAGAGGTGGCACGTATCCTTTTCTTGTGTGGAAATTAGCTTATTGTTTTATGGCCCATTCTAGTTTTTCCCTTTACTTCAGTTTTTGCAGATATATTCCGCCATTTTGGAGGTTACAAAGAAGTTAGGCTCGTACCAAAACCTTCAATACATGTAAGAATACGTTTCACATCATCTACTTAATTCTGTGTAGTGTTATTTTGGATTCACTGCTGTATCAACTTAATTAATTATGCAGGCTGGAGCCAATACATTGATTCTTTGCTTTGTTGATTTTGTGAGTCCGCTTCATGCAGCTGCTGCAATGGATACCTTACAAGGTGAGCTTGACACTCTCTTCTTTTTTGCTAGAATTTGACTCGTCATTTCATGATCAATTGGTTGCATGCTCAACCTTTTCTGCTTGAAAGAAAATTGTCGGACAATATCACATGTTGCCGCTGGTGTGCGTACGTACATCTATGAAAGAGAAATTTGTACTAAAACTAAATCTTGCAGGTTATCAATTCGACCTTGATGAGCATGATTCAGGCAACTTAATGCTGGAATTTGCTCGCAATCCTGGTGCGAGGTCAGGTGGAGGGAATCGTGGAAAATGTTGAAACTATGTGTATTTACAGGTACAATCCTTTGGTACGCTTTACCCTTTTATTATTGATGACCATAACATATGGTACAAAGTTACTAAAAATTGTGGAACTATACTTGTGTGTAGGACTTGCCATGTTTGGAGAGCGACGTTATGCTGTGAGCGTGTTTCTCTGATCATGTACCTGTAATATTAACTGTAGTTGCTGCTTAGCAGTTTGAAAAGTTGCTTGGCTGATCATGCCATGAATTGTTTGAATTTCTTTTTAAATTCGCTACAACTTATGATGAAGTAGACATTATCATCTTGTGCTCTGTTGATGAAAAAATTGGGAGGCTTTTAGTATCTGATTGCTGTCATTTAGATCTGGAAACTTTTTAATGTTAATCCTTGCTAGAAAATGTATGTGCTTTAACACCCATGGTTCATTTCTTGATGGTTTTGGACTTTTGGTTACCTTCTCCAAATAATGCATTCTTGGTTGGTGCTGGAAAAACGTGGCGACTTTTACCCAGGGATAGCTCTTATCTTACCAATGCTAACAAGGATTGCCATTCCATTAAAAGCAATGGATTGCTGTAAAGGCTGGAGTCCGAAGCTCACCATGAATGAAATCCTTGAGAAAAAAAAGAAGAAAATACGAAGTCCAAACTAGTACTACTATCTATTTTTTCGCAACCTAATTCTGTAAATCTAAATTTAAAAATTTAGGATTGGATAGAGTAATTAGAAATACAGCCGAAAGCAATGGGTTCAGTTGAATCTGCAGAAACAAGCTAAAATTCCCCTCTTAACTCTCTTGTCGATCGATGGATATCCTTCCGACTGAGTTGAACAAAATAGCTAACTAACATAAAACTTATGTCTGATTTCTGATTGAAGATTTTGGCCTACCTGCAGAGAGCTGTGCTATTGGGATGAATTTTTCTCTCTCTCTTTTCGTGTTGTTTATTAATTTCGTCAATAGTTATTCAAAGCACAGTAGTAGTTACTTATGCCTACAGCCTACCTACAGAGAGCACGTCTTTTTGAACTACTACAAAACTAGTGTAATTAAATGTTTTTTTCTTTTAATAATTGTGGATATAAAAATCTATATCGTAGTTGATATAAAAATAGCGTGCAAAAGAATTTTTTTTGCTAGAAATCTGACTTATTTAAAAATTACATTTGTTACGTTTACGAATTATTCTTTTGCATAAATGTCCTTTAACAGAGATCTAAATATAACAAAAATAGTAACAAAAAATCCATACATCGTAAATGAACAATGTAGAATTATCCATTGAAACTTTTTCCTAAAATGATTTTGTGGACAATATCATATCCTTAATTTTTGAATCTCGTACTAATAGCATGATACTAAAAGTAATAATATGAAATAAGAAAATAGACAATAAATAAATAAAAACTTTCTTCTATCTTCAAAGTGTATTCAAATTGTGTTAACATAAAACTAAAAGTAACAATATGAAATAAGAAATAGACAAAAAAAAATAAAGAAGAAATTTCCTCTATCTTCAAGATGTATTCAAATGTGTACAATTAATTAATAATTTGTTAATTAGTCAATTATCGTCAAGTGTGCTAATTTTAGGCTGCCACTTGGGAACTTCTCATGCTTTTGGCATGCTTTAATATATAAGATTTTCATTTTTAGTAAATTCCTCACTTTACTTTCGCGGATCTTTCTTTTCAATTCATTTTCTTGTCTCTTCTTAAATTCATCGGATTTACTAAAACTTTCCCTTCTCTCCTTCGATTTTAGTAAAAATTGACTAGTTTATTCTCTCTCAGTGGAGTAATATAACGGATGCTTACCGGAGGTATAGCAACAAGGGGCGCCGGCAGCTCTTATTCATTTTGTCGCAAAATATCCTCAGAGCGAATATGATACGTATCTAAATCAAATCTCTTTGTGTTTAAATAGTTCAAGATTTCGGCATATTTTTTGCTCAGTTGGATGAGTTTATAGAATCTAGGGTTTATTCATTTACTTTTACAATCAAAAACATAATTTTCATAGCTTGTAGAAACTAGGGTTCATTCATTTACTTTTTCAATCAAAAACTTGATTTTTATGGCTTGTAAAAACTAGGGTTTATTCATTTACTTTTTCAGTCAAAAACTAAATTTTAATTTTTTGGCTTGTAGAAACTAGTGTTATTCATTTACTTAATTAGTCAAAAACTTAATTTTTATGGTTTTTTGGTTGTGGTTGGTGTGATATAGTTATGGTAGTCATTGGGAGAACACTCACGAGAGTGTCTACAGAAGTAAGTGGATGAAATTAAAAAAAAAGTTGTAGTATATGTTTGTAGCCCCTCTAAATAGGGCAATGTGATTTTTTTTGGCTTAATACTAGAGCAGTTTTTGTGGTGTTTATACATTAGATGACCATTTTTTGTGTATGGGCTTATTTAGTAGTGGTGAACCTATAATATTCCATTGAGGTTGTCAATTAGTGTAAAACTAGTTTATTAAAAAGGGATAGGATTCCATCACATTGCACCTGGACGTGAGCAAGGGTTCCTGCGTCATGAACAATTGACACCTTCGATGTGTGTGCAAGATAGTAAATGATTTCGACCATCATCGACAGATGATGATAAAAGACGATATTTCAAGAGAGTTTGGATTTGGAATAGGTAGTTTGAACTAGTGTTCAAGGGAGCATGAAGCGGTAAAAAGCAACAAGGCCATGCGTCATTGTAAGACTTTGAAAGAGCTAAATAGATATTTGTGTAAGTCGCTCATAAGTTTTTAGTTTTGGGTCAACTTCAAACGATCATATCTTTTAAAACATAAAGAATCAGGTGGTCCATGAGCTATCAAATTGAAGTTCTTTGAGTCCTCTTTCCAACGCCACCAAGTTTGTTGAATTTCCTGCTCCGAGTAAAAAGTTATGGCTATTTGAGTGAATCCTCTCCATTTAAGGAATTTCATCCATTTTAGGAAAAGGTATTTTGATCTTTTACCTTTTCCCACTTATCTTAGCACATTTTTACTGACCCAATTAAGGGTTTAATTAGATTCTAAATCACCATTTCACATTCTTAAACACTTACGGATTTAGAGCAAGGTTTTAGGAGAAGAAAAGGGGCTAAGTTCAAGCGTTCTTCAAGATTCGTGGAATTCGCCAAGAACATCGTTCTTTCCAGGTATGCATGTGAGGTTTCCCACAATGATGGACTCGTTCGTCCTCATGCCTATCATCTACAATTCGTCCATGAAATCGTTATATTAAGAGATTCTTGATTGGTTCTTGATTGTTGTTTCATTCTTTAACAATGGAAGTTCTTGAGTTTCTTGGGCTGAGGATCTCGAGTATGAGTTGTGATTTTGATAGAGATTGTATGAGATTTCGATGAATTCGTGTTGGACTTGTGAATCAAAAAGAGTTTAGAAGAAATCACTCGATTCTAGATGAGTTAGGTATTTAAATTGTTATGTTATGTATTGTATTTTTAAATTAAAATTTTCATATTGTATCCAATTATTGTGTGTCTTTTCCTATGAGAAAAAACATAAAGTCACCACTGAAGTTGTCCCTCATTTTCAAAAAGACACCTTAACTTTGCAAGCGTCCTGTTATCCCACAAAAGTTTTGAATATCTTAGTAAAAGAGCCATTTTGACCCATTCCCTCACATGGTTAGTGAACACACAACACGAGTGTGAAGTAGTATTTTTGCTCTGAATAACCAATTAAAAACTGCAACATTTCACTTTTTTTCTTTATTTATTAATTACTAACTTCTTTTACATCATATTCCCCAAAACAAAGATCATAAGAGCCATTAGTACTCCCTATTGACAATTTCATCATCTTCCCAAAACAAGGTCAACGTTGGTACTTTCTCTGACAAATTCATCATCTTCTCGAAGAGCAATAAGGTAGGAATTCATTTTCTCTTTTAATTTCTAGTCGAGAAGGTTAATTTAATATTTTTCAAGGTTTAATTTGAAGTTTTTCAAGAAGAGAACAAAATCGTAACAGTAGCAATTAGTCAATAACACAACGAAACACACTGAAATCCTAACAATAATAACTATAATAAGTCGATTTTAACACTTTTTACACTATAATAATCCCTAAAACAACAGCAATATGATCTTTATCAACTAATGTAAGAAAACCTTCACCTGTTAACCTTCAATTCCTCGTTCCTTCAAGAATCGTGACCAAGAAACGTAAAAAAGGAAGCAGATGATCACCACACTATTGTTTGGCCAAAAACACGAAGAGACATGGAAAGTTGAGACAAAAGAAAAAAAGTTTTCTCTTATTGAAACGAATGAGGTCGATCTAGACTATGGTAACTCGTGATCATCACGCGTGTCTAACCACATGAGGGAATGGGTCAAAATGACCCTTTTACAAAGATTTGCAAAAAAATTGTGGGGTGATAGGACACTTGCAAAGTTAAGGTGTCTTTTTGAAAATTTGGGACAACTACAATGGTGACTTTATGTCTTTTCTCTTTTACTATTCCATTTTGAACTATCGCATCAAGTATTTTCATTGCCC
>NW_006240058.1:9776-19400 GCF_000226075.1 Solanum tuberosum
ATTTCAAGTTTTCAACTTCTAGTTCAAGGTATTCGTTCTTACTTTTTGGATTCCATTACGTATAATAAGACATTTGCTTTCAACTATGAATTCCAATAAGGAATCCATCTAAATTCAATCGAGATTACATCATCCTACCAAAAACCACCATTGTTGGATACCACCATCTCTTTAGAAAAGTCCAAGAAATGGATACCCCTTACTACCCATTCCATTTCTGATACCCCCTTCAATTCCAACTGTTGTGATTTCAAATTTTCTTCTTCCATTTTTTTGTATGATTTTCATCGAACTAATTAAGTGTGTGAAAATAGAATTTAATAAATCGAATCGAATTACAAAAAGCCTAGCCAAATTAAAGAAACCGAACCAAACCTAATTAATTCGATTCGGTGTTCGGTACAACAAGTTCAATTACCAAAAATCAAAATCGAACCGAATTACTGAATGCTCAGCCCTATGATTTATAATAAGTTAATTGCGAATATTATATAAAATAAATAATATTAAAATAATCAAAAAGAAAATAAAGATAATGAATAGTAGTTCTCCGAATTTGGAGAACTACTATTCATTTCTCTGTAAATAGAGAATAGAGAGCCTTTTAGAGTGTGGTTGAAGAACCTATTCTCTATTTTTAGTGTCCAAGGAAATTCATAGCATCATGATCATCACATAGCCTTTTCATTTCAACCCCTTTTTATTCATTAAGATTTATCAAGTGGACAATTAACCCTTCACCTCATCCCATTACTCCCAATACACAATCGACGTAGGGAATACACAAATCTACTAGAATAGAAGGTTTAGGAGATCACTTGCTTTAAATCACACAATTAATCACTCCAAGAGTTGAGTCTTCCCCTTCCGAATTACTTCCGAAGTCACACAATCTATAACAATAAAGTATTCATAATAAATTTCTAAAAACAACAATACCCACATGATCAATTACTTTGGATAATGGGTCAATCAACTAAAAATCCAATTCTGAAAATAAGGTTTGAATCCAAAATTTAATATTTGAAAATATTACTCAAGGCTCTAGGAACTCATTGGGAAAAATTATTTTGAAAACGAACTCAAAATCAGTTCACAATCTCCATTGTAGTTAGGAACTTGAGTTCTTGAAAAACCTTGTCATTAATTTACCAATCAAAATTTCAAATTTTGATGTTAGAATTCATAAATAACCAAAGAAAAATGAAGTTTTAGGATCATGAAAGCTCAACCAAGTGATTTAACACAACAAATCCTTTCAAAAAGCGCCACCAAGGATTCCCCAAGCTCAAAATGGAAAGTGGGATTTATACCACAAAAATGACAGGCAAAACCCCTTTCAAATGTTGCTTAAGCGAACCCCAAAAAAATTGGTAGCCTTACTTTTGTGAACTAGGCTCCACTTACGCGACCTTCGCTAAAGTGAGCCCTGGAACCTCACCCAAAAGGCTTGTCTCACTTTTGCGAGTTGGCCTTTGCTAAAGCGGAGATCGCAAAAGCGAAGGCCCTCCTCAAGAGTGAGGACTGTAGCACCAGAAACATTAGATAACAAAAAATCATCAAAAGGACCATCATAATTTGTTCGAAACCCCATGCACACAAACCGTATATGCAAATCAATTATACTCGACGTTCAATACTCAATATAACCGTTAAAATACAAATATGATGTGTCCGTGACCCGACATTCATGAAAACCTCAAGAAACTAACTCAACGCCTAAAAGGCTAAAACAAGCTTGAGACCTCTCAAAAAATAAGTCAAGACCTCACCTAGACCTAACATCATCCCCTGAATCTAACGAAATTCTCAGAATTCCGACCCGATCCTGCGAACCTTGAATGTTGACCGAAGTCAACCCAAAGCGTAAATTTCTAAAATTTCATAACTTAGGACCTCAAATCCTAAAAAAGACTCAAATCTGAAACCAACAATTCTCACAGCTCCATATTCCGGGACTGATGGAATTCTATTCTGACATTCGAAACCCCAAGAGACACCAAAATCAACTTTTAAGCAACTTAGCCTTTCAAGATTACAAACTCACCAAATTCTCAACTCTAAATTGAAAGTTGAAATCCAACATTTCAAACTCAATCATAAAATACTGGGGGTCAATCACAAAAGGAGTAAAATGGTAAATTTATGAAACTTTGCAAAAATGACCTAAATCTCAAATTATTTAAACACAAAGAGAGTTGATTTAGATACCGTATTTATTGCAGGGACGTTTTTGCGATGAAGTGAGTAAGAACTGTGTGCGCCGCATGCTGCTACCCACTGCTAGTATACCTCAAGTAAGCATCCACAATGTTACTCCACCGAGAGAAAGAGTAAACTGGTCAATTTCTACTAATATCGAAGGAGAGATGGAAAAGTTTCAGTAAATCCGATGAATTTAAGGAGAGGCAAGAAATGAAATGAAAAGAAAGGATTCGCCGAAGCAAAATTAGGGATTTACTAAAAATGAAAATCTTCTATAATAAAGTAGGCAAAAAAACGAGGGATTTTTGCTTGCTTTATATAAAAGATTTTCATTTTTAGTAAATCCCTCATTTTTGCTTCAATGAATCTTTCTTTTCAATTCATTTTCTTTGTCTCTCGTTATCCGATTTTAGTAGAAAATGACTAGTTTATTCTTTCTTTCGGTGGAGTAACATGGCAGATGCTTACTAGAGGTATACCAACATTGGGCAACGCTAGGTGGCGCCAACGGTTCTTACTCATTTCGTTGTAAAACTTCCTCGTAGCGAATATGATATCTAAATCAACTCTCTTTGTGTTTAAATTATTCGATATTTTGGTCATTTTGGAATGTTTCTGGAATTTATTATTTTGCCCCTCTCGATATCGATTCTGAGTCTTTTATGTTTGAGTTTTGAAAGTTAGTTTTGAACTTTGAGTTAAAAGTTAAGAATTTGATAGGTTTGTGATCCTAAAAGACTAAATTGCATAAAAATGGTTTTATAGTCTTTTGGAGTTTCGAGTGTCAGAATGGAGTTTCGAGTGTCAGATTGGAATTTCGTCGATTCCATCAGTCCCAAAATGGTAGATTCTTAGTTGTGAGAGTTGCTAGTTTCATATTTGGAGTCTTTTTGAGGATTTGAGGTCCTAAGTTGTGAAATTGTGAAAATTCAGCATTTAGGTTGACCTTGTCAACATTCGGGGTTCGAAGGCTCAGATCGAAATTCTGAGAACTCTGTTAGATTCTAGGGATAATGTTAGTCCTAGGTGAGAGGGTTCGAAGGCACAGATCGAAATTCTGAGAATTCTGTTAGATTCTAGGGATAATGTTAGTCCTAGGTGAGGACTTGAATGTTTTTGAGAGGTCTCTAGCTTATTTTATCCTTTTAGGTGTTGGGTTAGTTTCTTGTGGTTTTCACGGATGTTGGGTCAAGGAGACCTCAAATTCATATTTTGACGGTTCCATTGATTTTGTAACGTCGAATTTAATCGATTTGCATATATCATTTGTGTGCACAGGATTTGGAATGAATGTCAATGGTCCTTTCCATGATTTCTGTGTTTGTTGATGTTTCTGGGGAAGCAGTCCCCACTCTTGCGGAGGGCCTTCATGATTGTGATCTTCGCTAAAGCGAAGATCCTCTTACAATAGCGAGACTGACCTTTTGGGAGGAGTTCGCTTTAGCTAAGGCTTCTTAAGCGGAGCCTGGTTCGCAAAGCAAGGCCCCAGTTTTATTGGGGTTCACTTAAGAGAACCTATGGTCGCTTAAGCATTATCTGAGATGGTTTTTGACCTACAAATTTTGGGGTTTAAGCCCCATTTTCTATTTTTGAGGTTAGAGAACACTTGGTGGTGATTTTTCAAAGGATTTCTTGTGCTAAATTATTTGCATAAGCTTTCATGATCCTGAAACTTCATTTTTCCTTTGGTTATTTATGTATTCTTACATCAAAATTTGGGATTTTGATTAATAAATTACAAGGTTTTTCAAGAACTCAAGTTATTAGCTAAAGTGGAGATTGTGAACTGATTTTGAGTCTTTTTTTGCAATGGTTTTCACCAATGAGTTCCTAAAGCCTTCAATACTGATTTCAAATATTAAATTTTGGATTCAAACCTTCTTTTTGACATTGGGGTTTGAGTTGATTGACCCTTTTTACAAGGAAATCGATGTGGGTATGGTTCTTTATGGAAATTTATTGTGAATACTTGCTTGTATATAGATTGTGTGGCTTCAGATGCAATTTGGAAGAGGAAGACTCAACTCTTGGAGTGATTAATTGTAATATTTAAGGCAAGTGATCTCCCACTTTTAATATATACTAGTTTCACGGCACGTGTGTTGCATGTGTGTATCGTATATATAGTATACGATGTTGTAAAATTGAATTAATATTACTAAATTAAAGTTTCATAGAAAATAATTATAATTTAAAATAAATTATTAATATATATTGTCATAGAGTTACTTGTATTTTGAGATCAAAATGACCAGATATTATTGAAACATTCAAAGTTTAAATATGGGGAGAAAATAACATTTCTTTAGTTGTATTATTATTTACTTCACTCAATTTTGTAAACAAATTTAACCAACAAAATTTTAAAAAAATATCAATACAATAAATGTCACCAATAGTGTTTCCTCTTGAAGTTATGAACATAAATGATGGACACCATTTAAGTATAATTTTCTCTTAAATATTCATACTTGAAATTTAGTATGTCCATGACAGTAATAAGGATTACCATACATATTTTAATATTTTATCTTTATACGTTATCTATCTTTTACCAATTAATATTTGAGTAAGACTGTCATAGAGATGTAATTCTAACAAAAAAAAAGGGTACTTTATTGTTATAACGAAAGATGGTTAAATTGAGGTTTGAGTGTATGTCAAATATTTATCTTGACAAATTCTTTGTTTTAGATATACATATACATTTCAGTAGCATCATTTAATTTTAATAAATGAACAACATCACCTTATGTGAAAAATATTTCATTTCTTTAAGTTTCTACCTTATCTTTGTAGAATTGCAGACTTCTCCTTTTTCCTGCCGCATACATATCATATAGTTGTTGTCTAATGAAAGTATCTAGTATCTTGTAGAAGTTGTATCGTGATATAATATATTAAACTTTTTCAATAATAAAAATTAATAGATGATTAAAATTTAAAGTATTGTTTATAGAATATTTAATTATTGATTAAAGATTATTTTATGATCAATCATTATTTTCTAATCTATTTTTATATAGCTAACAAGGAGTGTATCTTGTGACATAATTTTTTATCAAATTAAAATGAAGACAAAATAATAGGGAAAAAAAATATGGAAAGATACATAGCCAATGAAGAAGGAAGACGAAAATATATGATCATGTTACATCTACTATGGTGTTCCATTTGATTAAAATCTCTTGTCACCAACACTTTACTTTCTTCGTTCATTTTTACTTACTTATCTATTAAAAATTAATTATTATCATGTCTATATTATCATATTATAAGTATAAGTGAAAATCAATTTTTGAAATAGTGGATTTAACATCAAAACTAATGATTCAATGTACTAGGCTGATGCCCGTTGTTTTAGTAAAATCATAAAGAAACTGTTTCATTTGAGGGTAAAAGAATAAAAATTAAAAATTAAAGAAGAAATATCTTACCCAAATCATGTGAATGTTTTCATATTTGTTTATTATTATTGTCTTTACCACAACTTTTCGTCACTGTTAACTCATGGAAATCGTAACAAAAAATACGAGTGTGAATTTATGAATGATTTGCTACCATTTGTTCACCAACTCTTTCTTATGTGGTACCTCAAATTTTGTTGAATATTGAACTTAATCAACTATTGCAAATAACCCTGAGATTTTTTAAGAAGAAGAAGAGTAGAAAACTTTAAAAAATCATAGTTTAAAAGTGAGAGGAAACCCCCTATTTATAGATAACAAAGAGTAGTATGAATATGTGCTAATTGTTCCTTATCAGAAAAGTTCAATCTTCCGTAAAAGTCATAGCTCATTGAAAAAAATCACAACCTTTTGCAAAAGTCACAACTCATCGGAATAGGCACAACCCTTCGAAAAAGTCATAACCAATTGAAAAAATCACAACTCATCGAAAATGTCACAATCCATCCAAAAAGTCGCAACCCTTTGGAAAAGTCACATCTCTTTTAGAAAATCACAACCCTTTAATATGAAAGGGTATCTACTTTTAATATAATGCAATAATACAAATAATAAAATTAATAAATAAAATAAATTGAGTATTTTTAATAGGGGGTATTATAGTAATTCAACATTCAGTTTAGGAGTTCATGCTTTTAAGGTAGTATAAGTATATATATTGATGGTGATGTATGTCTAATAATTATCTTTACATTTAAACTTCAAAATTAGTGTTTTAATTAAAAACAAATATCTTTTCTCACAGAGTATGAGTTATGGTAAAACTCAAACTCTAACTCTTCCTCTTCCCTTGATCGGTCGAAATTTACTGAGAAGAAATACTCCTACAAATTATCAACACACATAATAAATTCTTAGCCTTTGATTTTCTCACTCTCAAACTAATCCCCCACGAATCCACCATTTCTTCTCGCAAGGAGAGACACCTCTCGCGCGCAGAGACAATGGGTATCGTTGTAAGCAGAGATTTCAAACACAATAGATTTATCAAATTCGACATTGATGATGGTACTTGTTGCATACCTTATATACTATGATCTATACTATGGATCAACCAAGAAACTTCGTGTCACTTCTCCCGTTGAATCTAGGCGTAGTGCGCAACACCGATGAATCAAAAGGTGAAGCAAAAACTGCCACAGTGAGATGTCCTGGCAAGCCACGACGTAGGAAAGTTTCAATAAGCTAAGCTTTACAGATGTATTTCACACATTTATTAATGTATCTGATATATTATTGAGATATGATTATATGTATCTATTTTTTATTCGTGTATCTTATTAAGTGTGTATGTATCTAATGAATATATTGGAGATTTTACGTATTATTGAAAATTTACACATATATTTAACACAATTTATTCTGTAATGTATGTATTCGGTTCTTGTCATATATATCTGGTCTTCTATCATTATATTAAATTCTCGTAATGAAAGTTCTACCGTGCCGCCATGCGAAAGAGAAGGGACCCAGGTGGCATATTTGTATAATCCTGCCTTTAAATGGAGCTTTGCAGTACGTTTTTTCTTTCAAATGTTGATCACA
This sequence comes from Solanum tuberosum, assembly GCF_000226075.1. Lineage (NCBI taxonomy): Eukaryota > Viridiplantae > Streptophyta > Magnoliopsida > Solanales > Solanaceae > Solanum > Solanum tuberosum. The sequence continues at coordinate 16,994 of NW_006240058.1, forward strand.
TTACTTGGATTTGTACATGAAGTAAAAAATATTAATTTAATTTCTCTGTGGTTTTAATAAAATGGATAGATAAATGTCTCACGGATTATAAATTGAGTGCATGCTTCTGTAAAACTTTTGTTATAATTTCTCTTTATTCTTCTTTAGTGTAAATTATAAATTATTTAGAGTAAATTATAAAGGAAAAAGGATTAAAACTTAAAAGTATTCCTCAACTTTGATTTATTAGTTGACTTTATTTTTATCGTTAAAATAAAATTGTTCTTATCCTGTCATTACTATACTTAATATACGTGCCCCTCTGTGAACAGAAATCTCCAAATCAATCAAAATTAATTTGAATTCTTTTAAATGACCCATTCTCATTTTAAACCCATGCCCCGACCCCTCTTAGAACCTAACCCAAAAAACATCTAACCTATTTCCCCTGCTCATTCTCTCAAAAGAACACTTCCCCTCTGGTTGTTCTTCCATTTTTTCCACTGCCCCCTCCGATTATTCTGCCACCGTAGTTCTTTTAATATTTTCCACCATCCCCTCCGATTGTTGTTCAAATATCTTCACCTACCCTCCAATAGTTTTTTTAATGTCACAAAATAGATATCCGTCTCAAAGAAAATATAATATAATATATGTTAGTTTCACGTATGTTCATTTCTATATATTAAATTTTCTTACTGAAAATTCTGAGTTTATCACCTGCCGCTATGTAAAAGAGAAGAGACGTAGGGTGCAGTGGTGGACCCAAAATTTTCACGAAGTGGGTTCAAGATATAAAATAAAATAAACAATGTTGCAAGCAAGAATCGAACTCAAGTTGGATGGACAAAAAGAACCCTCTTCTCCGCTAGGCAAAGCATCACATTTGTGCAAAATGGAGTAAAAACTGTAATATATAACGAAGTGGTTTCATATGAACCCACTTGACCAACTGTAGGTCCTCCCTTGGTGGTGGAGCCAGACATTTACGAAGGGTATGCAAAATTTAAAGAAGCAACTAACAAAAAAATTTAGTGAGTGAGTTCACATCTATTTAGCTCAATCTAACGACTTTATCATCGATCAAGAACGGCGTCAATAATTTTTGTTTTCCACCAAATACAATCCATATAGTTTTTTATCTTCAGTTTTGATTGAGTTTAGTTATAAAAAAAACACGGTAAATTGTATAGACTGAAACAATAGATTTTTAATGGATGAGTCAAGATTTTTATTAACGCATATCACACATTAAACAAAAGTAACACTAATTTATCGATTTCTACTTTAATCTAAAGTTATTTATAGTGTTAATTACCGTGATACACATAAAAAATGACCTTATACCGGGAGAATGCAACTTTTAAAGTCTATAATTTTCTTTAGGCAAAATGGTCTGGTGGACCCTTATACTTGTGCAAGTTTGTATTGTGAATCCTTCTACTTACTCGTTTGTCAATTGAACCCTTAAACTCAATCAAAATGAGTCTTTTAAAACCTTCCAACCATGTGTGTAGCTCACTCTCCTTTACATAAATGACATGGCATATCCACATCAGATATATTAATGTCATGTCATAATTATTTTAAAAATTATTAATCAAAATTATTTAATTAAAGGTAAAATAATAAAAAATGGAAAAATCACGCCACATATATATTTAAGGGACAATATTACAGGTTTTAAATCTACTTTTAAAATATTCTTGCTTATAACAGTTTAATTACGGGTTATAACAGATCACCTTTTATTTATAAATTAATTTAATTTTACTTTATTAAATAATTAGTCTTTTATAATTTTATATTTATTATTAAATAATATAAATAAAGAATCTACCATAATTATCTCTAACACATTTTTAGGGATTTTACCTTGATTCTTGTTCCTTTTTTAACGTTACATGTCAAACCCACACTCCTCCTGTTACCACACTTGTTCTAGTCAGCACCCCACCACCCCATGTTCAAAAAATACCAATTCCTCTTTCACCTCTTCAATCATCTTCCATATAAACCGTTTCTACACCTCTTAAATCAGAAAAATTTCATTCTACAATCAAAAGAAACGGCAGATTTCACCTCTTCAATAATCTTCCATAGAAACTGTTTCTCCCTATATATGTTGACAAGTCTCAATTCGACCCACTCGAAGTCAAGCATCTGGAGAATGTGCCTCAACAAGAGCCAAGTTCAAAGTATGTATTTCTATCTTTTAGTGATTTCATCAGAAAAATTAATTCACTTTATCTCACAAAATTATTTTTCTTTCAATTTTATTTCAGCTATAGGGGTTCCATTAATATAGATGCAAGGTACCATCGTCAAAGGTACACCACAATCATATGGCAGTACGAAAAAACCAAGAACGATATGGCCAATTAGTGAGAGTGAAGTAACTGGAACTGTTGCTAGCAAATTTGGTGGA
>NW_006240058.1:21233-21623 GCF_000226075.1 Solanum tuberosum
TTACACTAACAAATTCATTCAAAACTATAAATTTTAATTTATTTTTTCACGAAAAAAACCAGTAATCAATAATATTACAGAAACTTACCAAGAAAAAAACCAGTAATCAATAATATGGTGACACTAAACCACTACCAAAAAAACAGAAACTTACCAAGAAAATCACTAATATTACAATTTCACAACAACTAATAAGTATTATGAACAAAACGTATTGTATATACAAAAAAACATATATTCAATATAGTGACGATTTACAGTTTCATTTTGTTATTTATTTCACTGAAATCCAAATAAAAATAGTAAACAATTAAAAATACTCACCTGAAGCAACCCATCTTCCGCCATGTTTAATTAATATTGATACGTAGTTGTCCATCACAAAAAAAA
>NW_006240059.1:0-21421 GCF_000226075.1 Solanum tuberosum
AGTGTGATCTATTGACTGTTATTTTGTGTATTAATTATTTAATATGTTTTGTCTATACTTAATTGTAAGGTGATGTGATTGGTTTATTACCATTCTCTTTTCTCTCAATTACAAACAATTGTAATATCTCAAAAATGCTTGAGATATTATTGAAATATAACGTAGAACTTTAAAACGAAGAAGTTACCTAATCTGATACTCGCTCTGTCCCAAACTCCCAATTTATGTGACTTACTTTCCTTTTTAGTCAGTCTCAAAAAGAATGACACATTTCTATATTAAGTAACAATTTAACTATAAAATATTTATTTTACCCTTAATGAAATGAGTTACAGCCACACAAATTTCTATCATTCATTTTGGACGACAAGTTTTAAAAGTCTTCTTTTCTTTCTTAAACTCTGTGCCGAATCAAATTACCTCACATAAAATGGAACGGAGGGAATAATAATTAACTACATTTTTTTTGTTTTGTCATAAGAATAATGACATTTTTTTATGGGATTATGATGGCAACACAAATGATGAGCTCTTTTCATACCTGAAAAGAAAACACTGGCTTGATTTCTTGATTAGATTATGAGAAGCTTGAAGGTGAAGAACTTTAGCTCTTGCTTGAGAGGAACCTTCAGCTAGCGTAAGAGATGAATTTATCTAAGGGTTGTGCGTGAATGAGAAGGTTTAGTCAACTAACTTCCCTTTAATCCAACTTAAAATAGGTTAAAACGATATAGTATAGGGATTAAAAGAGTGGGAAAAAATCAAAATGACCCTAGCAGAGCAGAAAAACTGAGTTATGTAGGTTTCACAAGACCATCTACGCAGTGACGGAACTAAGACTTTTAATAAGGGGTTCAAAATCTGAAGAACTTAAAATAGGTTTCACAAGACCATCTACGCAGTGACGGAGCTAGGACTTTTAATAAGGGGTTCAAAATTGAAGAACTTAAACACACGAACTAATCGAAGGGGGTTCAACATCTACTATGTATACATAAAAAAATAATTCTAATCATATATAAATAGTAGTAATATTTTCCACCGAAAGGGTTCAGATGAACCCCTAATAGAAGGCTGGCTCCACCGCTGCATCTACAGTCCATGGATTAATGATCTACCAGTTGTAGATACTTCTCGTAGAAATCAAGCTCAAATTCAGAGTTTCTGAGGTTTGATTCACGAGAATCATTTACGATCCGTGATTCCATCTGCGGATCCTAAAAAATGCTCGTAAGCATCAGGCTAAAAACTGAGTTTAGGACTTTAATCTACAGACTAAATTACGATCCATAAAAACTTCTACCACTTGTAAACATAGCCCGTTTTCTGAACTTTGATCTACGAGTAGCATCTACCATCCGTAGTTTGAACTCCCATGATTTGATCCGGACCTTAGGTCTATTGGGGTGTTACAATATTATATCTAGTTTTTAATTTAATCTAATATGAAAAGAGCGCATTTATCGTGTCATTATATTCCAAGTGAGAAAAAGAACATTATGTGAGTTTTGTGACTAACATAGTACCTTGATATACTACCCTTCTTGACACATGGTCTTGTACTTTGTGACTGAAATAATACTTTTTTTAAAAATTTATTTTAAGTTATTTTTAACATTGTCAAATACCTTTTAACTTATTTTTTAAATTATTTTTGATTTATTTTAAGTTATTTTTATATTTGTCAAATACTTTTAGAAGTAAAAAACTGACTCAAAAATAGATTTGACCAACTTTTAAGCAATCCAAACACCCTCTAATTCCATGTCATAGGATTGTGTGAGAGTATTTATGATTTTTAATAATTTAAAAATAAATAAATTAAATAATGCTAAAAATAATTTAATAATTGTGTGAGAGTATTTATGAGTTGAAAAACAGTTGGAGATGTTAGCAGATGAACAAGTTGCTGTGCAAGAAGTTAATTAAACCTACTTTAATTTACTTATTATATAGCTTGCAATTAGTTGAAGTGCAAGAAGTTTATTAAACCTACTTTACTTATTATCTAGGCTATTTGCTTAAAAATACTAATTACGATCTCTACATATATATTCTAGATTCTTAGTTTTCTTTTTGTAGGATTTTTAAAACCTCTTTGTTTTATGTAATTAACTACGTACCATGCCTATATATATATATATATTATCAACCATTTATTTATATTATTGACTCTATTTTATAAGTTGTGAAATTTTGTACAATTACATATGAAATAATGGTTTTAATTATCAATCACAAGGGGCAAAATGTAACTAATTTTCATTTAATTTTTTTTTTTTTAAAAAAATATCAATAAAAATTAACGAAAGGATTCCGGTCTCTAAAAGATCCTATAATATCTCTTTCTGAAGTTATCTACGACTAAAATAAAAATTAACGAAGGGAAAATGTTATCGCAAAAAAAAATACAACGACCAATTTTTCTGTCGTCACTAAATATTTCTTAACGACCGGACTAAAATTTGGTCGTCCACTTTTAACGTCGGAGCTACTAACGACGGGAGACGACCAATTTTTTTTCAATCGTAAGTGACTAATAACGACTGGATTTACACTTTTAGCGACTTAATTTTCTTTCGCTAAAGACCCATTTTCTTGTAGTGGAATACAATGTTCTTAATACAAATATAAAATCAGAGTAAAAGAAAAATAATTGACAAACAAAATTAATATGAATACAATTCTGGTATTAATACAATTTTTGCTACCTTCTTCTCTGACTCTCTCTCTCTCTCTTCTTCTTCTTCGTCTGCTATGTTCTTTTTTCTGATATTTTGTTAACCAAAACCAAATCCAAAATTCCGTATTCACTTGTGCATAAGTAACCCTATAAGAAAAATTCGAAATTATTAAATATGAATGTATAAAAAATCAAATAATATATGATGTATGAATGTCAATGTAGGTTTCTACAATCTACTAAATCTCAAATATGAAAACAAATACAGAAAATTCAAACAAAAGTGCTTAAAAGACGAAAAAATTCAAAATACATAAAAGAGGAAAAATCTCACAAAAATACTTGGTGAATATGAAAACAAACTCACAAAAAAAATCAAACAATACTGATTAAAAGATGGAAAATCTAGAATACAAAATACTTGGTGAATATAAAAATAAAATCACAAGAAACTTCAGAGAATACTTGTTGACTTCATACTTTATCAATGGGCGAAGAATCTTTTGAATTAATTGTGAGATTTCTTAAACAAAGTGTAGGAAATTTAAAAAGTTGATTTTCTTGAAAAAAGAAAGGAATAACAATGGTGAAAAAGGGAAGAGAGAGAATAGAGTGACTTGAGGCAAAAACCGAAATGGCCCAACTGGTAGGCCCTAAACATCCTAATCAAAATAAACAAAAAGGAAATAAAGAAGGGAAATTTTCAAAATGTCTATATTTTTATATTTAGTAGGACTCCTTAGCCACACTTTCAATATTATTTAACATGTTAATATTTTAGTTTGTTATGTATCTGATTGATGTATTTTTTATTTGTTTGATTTAAAATAATACAATTATTAAACAACAGAAAATAGAAAAAAATTATTATGTTTTTTTCGTAATTGTATACCAATAATTTTTACATTTTATGTGTTCACTTTACCATTCAAATTAAAATTGGTATATTTCTTTCATAATGAAAACTAAAATTGTGTTCGAGTGAAATTGTATTACATGACTGCCAAATATATTTTTCTTTTATTTGTATTACAAAAATATTATTGCTTGTATCCCAATATAATTCAATCATTACATATGAATATGATTTATGAAATGATACAAGATTTTGGAAAAATAGCATACATGGTGGAAATAATACAATCTGTTGATGAGGATACAATATTTCAAAAAACAAAAATACAAATTAACTATGAAAGAAAGATGGATACAAGATTCTGAAAACAAAATAGCATACATAATGAAAATAATTCCATTTGTTGAGGAAGAATACAATATTCTAAAAAAAATACAAATTAACAATAAAAAAAATAGGATACATTTATGATTAAGAAATACAAATCCATTTGGCATACCTATTAGAATGACTACAAACTAAAAAAGAAATACAATGTTCTTAATACAAATACAAATGCTGAGTAAAAGAAAAATAATTGACAAACAAAAATAATATGAATACAATTCTGGTATTAATACAATTTTTGCTACCTTCTTCTCTGACTCTCTCTCTCTTCTTCTTCTTCGTCTGCTATGTTCTTTTTTCTGATATTTTGTTCACCAAAACCAAATTCAAAATTCCGTATTCACTTGTGCATAAGTAACCCTATAAGCAAAATTTGAAATTATTAAATATGAATGTATAAAAATTCAAATAATATATGATGTATGAATGTCAATGTAGGTTTCTACAATATATTAAATCTCAAATATGAAAACAAATACAGAAAATTCAAACAAAAGTGCTTAAAGACGAAAAATTCGAAATACTTAAAAGAGAAAAATCTCACAAAATACTTTGTGAATATGAAAAAAAACTCACAAAAAAAAAATCAAACACTACTGATTAAAAGATGGAAAATCTAGAATACAAAATACTTGGTGAATATAAAAATAAAGTCACAAGAAATTTCAGAGAATACTTGTTGACTTCATACTTTATCAATGGGCGAACAATCTTTTGAATTAATTGTGAGATGTCTTAAACAAAGTGTAGGAAATTTGAAGAGTTGATTTTCTTGAATAAAGAAAGGAAATAACAATGGTGAAAAAGGGAAGAGAGAGCAAGGAGTGATTTGAGGCAAAAATCGAAAAGGCCCAACTGGCAGGCCCTAAACATCCTAATCAAAATAAACAAAAAGGAAATAAAGAAGAGAAATTTTCAAAATGTCAATATTTTGACATTTAGTAGGACCCCGTAGCCACACTTTCAATATTTATTTAACATGTTAATATTTTAGTTTGGTATGTATCTGATTGATGTATTTTTTATTTGTTTGATTTAAAAGAATACAATTATTTAACAACAAAAAAGAGAAAAAAATTATTATGATTTTTTTGTAATTGTATACCAATAATTTTTACATTTTATGTGTTCACTTTACCATTCAAATTAAAATTGGTATATTTCTTTCATAATGAAAACTAAAATTGTGTTCGAGTGAAATTGTATTGCATGGCTGCCAAATATATCTTTCTTTTATTTGTATTACAAAAATATTACTGATTGTATCCAATATAATTCAATCATTACATATGAATATGATTTATGAAATGATACAAGATTTTGGGAAAAAATAGCATACATAGTGGAAATAATACAATCTGTTGAGGAGGATACAATATTTCAAAAAAATAAATACAAATTAACTATGAAAGAAAGATGGATACAAGATTCTGGAAAAAAAAATAGCATACATAATGAAAATAATTCAATTTGTTGAGGAAGAATACAATATTATAAAAAAATACAAATTAACTATGAAAAAAATAGGATACATCTATGCTTAAGAAATACAAATCCATTTGACATACCTATTAGAATGACTACAAACTAAAAAAGAAATACAATGTTCTTAATACAAATACAAATGCTGAGTAAAAGAAAAATAATTGACAAACAAAATTAATATGAATACAATTTTTGTTACCTTTTTCTCTAACTCTCTCTGTCTTCTTCTCGTTCGTCTGCTATGTTCTTTTTTCTGATATTTTGTTCACCAAAACCAAATCCAAAAATTCGTATTCACTTGTGCATAAGTAACCCTATAAGCAAAATTCAAAATTATTAAATATGAATGTATAAAAAATCAAATAATATATGATGTATGAATGTCAGTGTAGGTTTCTACAATCTACTAAATCTCAAATATGAAAACAAATACAAAAAAATCAAACAATAGTGCTTAAAGACGAAAAATCCGAAATACATAAAAGAGGAAAATCTCACAAAATACTTGGTGAATATGAAAACAAACTCACAAAAAAATCAAACAATACTAATTAAAAGACAAAAAATCCGAAATACAAAAATACTTGGTGAATATGAAAATAAAATCACAAGAAACTTCACAGAATACTTGTTGACTTCATACTTTATCAATGGGTGAAGAATCTTTTGAATTAATTGTGAGATTTCTTAAACGAAGTGTAGGAAATTTGAAGAGTTGATTTTCTTGAACAAAGGAAGGAAATAACAATGGTGAAAAAGGGAAGAGAGAGAAATGAGCGATTTGAGGTTAAACCCAAAGAGAGGGGTAATGGGTAATGATTTTAAAAAAAAATCAGATAGTGGAATAAATAATGGTCCAATGTCGGACTGATTTGAGAAATAAAAGGAAAGAAGATTAATTATATTAGAATTCAATTTATTTTCTAAAATATTGATATTTTTAATAATTATTTTAAAGTATAGATATTTTTAATAATTATGTTAAGAATTGTGACTAGTTTACTAATTTTCCCTTTTTTTTTTGTTAATTAGTTGAGCTAAGAGCTCTTTTATTTCAGATTAAAAAGTGTACAATCTGGCCCTAACGAGCCCAATAGAGAAGCACAAAAAAAATCTGGCCCTGATCCAAAAAAGACCGGCCATCGTGTCTGAAATTTATTTTCAAATTTTCTCCTTTTAAAGTTTGGAAGAAACGATACTATAAAAGATTAATAAATAATATATTTTTTTGGATCTGAATTTTTAAAGGATAATTTTTTTTTTTTTTTGAGTTTAAAGTTCTTGCGAGAAGAAACCTACAAATACGTATCCAAAGTTTTTATCAAGTATGCTTTGTTTTGAAAGAGTTGTCCGCTACAAAAGATTTTATTATTTTTTTAAAAAAAATAAAATTGTTTTTTTCATTTTGAAATTTTGGAAAAGGAAAAAAAAACTCTCTGTTTTTTTTCCCGAATTTTTGAATAAGGACCTAAACTCAATTTTTTGATTTTTTTAAATAAGGATTATCGAGTTGAAGGAGGAATACCTATATATCTCATTAAGGTGAGAATCTGGTGTGCATAGTTCATTCAGATTGGACATTTAACTTTGTCGTTTTGATAGATTGAAACCTTGCTAGAAAAATACAACTATTTTTTTGTTTTTATGAAAATGTTATGAAAGAAAATATCATTTGTTTTTTAAATGAACTAAACATAAAAAATAAAAAACCTTTTCGTGATTTTTGCTAAGAAAAAAATAATATGCCTCTTTTTTTTTTTTGTTGATAAAAACAAGACCTGGATAAATTTGAAATTTAAGGAATATGTGCATACAATAGAGGAATACTTTACTCTCTTCTATTTGCCTATGGTTCACTTCATTTTTTATTGAATTTCATTAGTCTTAATTAAGACGTCTAGTGGCAACCCCACACATACATCGATCAAGACTCATAAATGTAACCTCAATTTGCTATACTAGTTAATTCGTTGAGCCAAATGTTATTATCTTATTAAAAAGTCTTCGGGTCAAGACAATGTAAATGCGACCTTGCCATTTTATTTACATATCTTAATTCGGGAGGTGAAATTATGACCTCAGTCAATACGATATATTATGCATACTCTCGTTAGGGATTAACACTTGAAGCATTTATTCTATTAATTCGGGACAATTGTTTAGTCATGTTTCACTCTTTTCTTTAATTTTTAGCGAATTTTGAATTAATCAGCAACTCACCTCGCTTCTTCGCAATATTTTCATTCAAGTCACTTCACTATCAAATGCTTTAGTCCTCTATCTATTTCCTCAAAAAAAAAAAAAATCTCAATTAATGTACTTATTCCATGATCTGATACAATTTAAAGATCTAGCCGAAAAGTTTGTATGCATATGTTTATGTCACCAAAACTAGAAATATAATAAACTATACGAAGAGCTAAGTAGAATGAATCAAAGTAATACATAATTGAAAATTGTATTTCATTAAGTAAAAAGATAGAAGGGTTCGACAACAAATTAAAACAAACTAATTAAATTTTAGCTTACAATCCTACAATAACCCAAAAAACAAAACTACGACAAGAATCATCAAACATTAAACATACAAAATAAGAGAGAATTAATAGAAGGGTGTGATACATTATAACAAACAAACTAAAATTTGGATACAACCCTAAAATAACTAGATAATAGAAATGACGACAAAACAAACTATCAGTTTAAATTTTTTGACATTATACTTCTGCTATATTGACTATTATTTCTACGTATTGACATAGGTTCCATCATGATCGATCGCTCGGCTCAGCTTCGACTTCGGAAAATGATCGATCGAGAGATTATTTTTGGACAAAGTTTGTTCTAATTATTTAATTAATTAAATTAAATGGCCAAAATGTTTCAATTATTTAGTTAAATAACCGAAACGTTCCGACCCGACTCGGATCCGCGCGACCCGTTTTATTTAAAACACTTTCCCGTTTTATTTGAATTCCCGCCGTTGGAAATGACTGTTCTGAAAGGTTGCAACTTTCAGGAACAACCAGAACCGTTTGAAAGGTTGTAAACTTTCATAAATGGTCGTGTGGTTTATGAAAGGTTGCAACCTTTCAGAATCAGTTCCTCTTGTCTATAAATACCTTTGATTCCTCAGATTTTTACTTACGAAATTTCTGAATTGTTGTTCTTCTTCTTCTACACAAAGCTTAATCGTGTACTTCATTGCCGTTGAGTGGCTCGGTGACACCAGAGTTTTGGGTATCAATACACTGGTGATTGAGATCATTTTATCCTGGGAGGACATATTCTAAATTAAACCTAGGATACTAGAGGGAAATAATTTTCTTAAGGGGACACTGTGCATTCAGTGGACTTGATCTTCATTCCATTATGTTCTTCAAATTCTGGTACGTTTTTACATATTTTAGTTTTGATAATTAATTTATGTTCTTCACTGCTTCATCGAAACTTTGTAACTTCGTATTTCTGCAAAGTTTTTGATAATCAATAGTACTGTTTAAACACAGATTGGCTAACAAGTTGAAAACTTAAAACCACAAATATGAAAAGAAAAGAAAAAGAACCAGCATAATGTGCAAATTGTCATTGTCTCTAAGTATATAAATGTGCCCCTTTTAACTTGCCCTCTCATTTACTTTTATTCTCTTTTATTTTCGGTGTGCATAAGTAGACAAAGTTAAATAAGTAGACACATAAGTCTTATGTGACATAATACATGTAAGACACAAATTGTCATATAGAATGTCACGTAGGATGTATCTGTCTATTTGTTCAATTTTATACAAATTTAAATATTAACTTTTAATTTGCACAATTAAAATTGAAAGGCATGAATGTGAAATGATGTCAAATTAAAGGAGATATTTGTTTTATGCTTTACAGAATGGACATAATTAATTTAACACAATCCATAACACTGACTATTGATGTTTTGTTAATTCAAATAATTTTAGTCTTATCGACATGAAGACCACGTAAAATATTGTTTAATTGTTTTTACCTCTTCAAAAATAAATTTCACATTAAATAGTTTTTTAATTCAATAATTTTGTACTTAATACTTAAGACTTCAAAATTAATTAAAATTTTGTTTACTAAATCTTTCTTTCTTTCTTTAATTAAACTATAGTGAATATCCTGATATTTCTTTAATTCTCCATGACTTTCGTTGAAACTGAAGGGAGCAAAAACAATTCATAAAACTTTTGATGAAAATTAGTTTGTATTTAATTAATTAATAAATGTTGTCGTATTTCTACTTTGTTGTAGTGATTTGGCCAACAATTTAATGGGACCAACAAACTTACTGCCTCCTTTGTCGAAAGAAAAAGGCTTACTCTAGCAAGAGAAAATGGAATAACTATTATAAGAAAACAGACAGTTCAAAATAGTCGTAGAATTAAAGAAGTTAAAAAAAATCATGTTTGAGAAATATTAAATACTAAAAAATATTTCAACTAAAAAATCTTATATGGATATTTTAAAAACTAAACAATCAAAAAAAATAATTTAAAATTAATGTTTCATACTTTCATTAGATATTTAAAATATAAATGAGCCACTTTTGTTAAGGTAAGGATATGCATGAGCCACTTTTGTAATGATAAAAGTATATATTAATCACTTTCATAATAAGACATATATCAGTGCTAAATTGTAAAGTTGAAGAATATATGATGACCTTTTTCCTTTATTTTTTGTGTCAGTATTAGAACTAGAATAGAGTCGATGTTCATAACAAATTCTAATGACTAGTAGTAACTTTTTGTTAGTATTCAATAATATATATGAAGGAAAATGACATTTTTAGTCCCTGAGTTATCGCGTTATTTTAATTTTGATTTTTGTGATATTCGACTAAGCACTTTTGACCTATTTTGTTCAATTAAGCAATGCATATTTTTATTTTTTATTTGATGACTAACGGATATCATCAAACTAAACGGACCGATAACTGTTAGTAAGGGCATTTTGGGTATTTAAAAATTATGTCTTTTGCAATATACAACTGTCGGAAAAACACTACTTCTGTATATATACCCTAAGAAATTAGTTTTTTTTTGCGTATTTATTTAGGTCACAATGATATTTATAAACTCAAAGAGCTATGCGTTATTAAGGAGTGGAGAAATAGAAATGACTAATTATTAGGTCCTAGGATTATTAGTAGGATTATTGGTAGAAATGATCAATTTAGTGAAGGGAGAGGCGTTCTTTGCATCGAATTTTAATTTACTTAGTAAAATAATAACTTTTACTCCATAATTTGTAATTAATGGTCTCAGACTTGAATCATGACTACTTAAGAGAAAAGCTTAAGTCATCTATGATCCCATAAAGTTGTCCGCATAATTCTCTTAAACACCTCAACAAAAGCTTGTACCTATTGAACATATGCTCCTTTTAAGTCTTATACTCATATGAGTAAAATCTAAGGCTTATACTCATATGGGTGAAATTCTGGCACCCAGTCATACTAGATACAAACTTTTATAAAGAATTCAAAGACTCAAAACCCTTAAATCATTATGAAAGAAATAAAATTAGTATGATAGTGCATTTCTAACGAGCAATAATATTATTTATTTTTCCTATTGAACTAGCTGGTTATAGGATCTCTAGTTGCAGGTTGGCTGCCAATGATTGTTAATTAGTGAGGATGAAAAAACAAAAAAGATATTTATATGGATTATTGACTATTAAAAGTTGAGTAATATGAAGAAAAAAATAAAAGAAAAATGGAAGATAAATCCTTGTTAGCAACTAGTAGTAATATAAAACGCGAAATCTAAAGAAAAGTATTAAGATTCAAATATCTTTAATTTGATAGGTTATGGGCTATCTAATTCTTTATATTTTAAGAGATATTGTCGTTTGAAGTTGACCCAAGCAGAATCTTATATCAAAACTTAATCAGTAAGGAAGCTTTCAACTCAATTTTGTGTTAGGGGATTCTTGTGAACTTAATTCATCTCCAAATTTATTCCCACACTAAAGAATTGACCTTTACACATCTGAGCAATTTAAGAATCACCCGGTTTATACAAATAGCCGCGATTTATACAAATCAGATACCTGCGATTTTATACAATCAGATGTTGCCTGCGATTTTATAAATCTGATGCTCCATAGCAAATTATGTTTGTTACGGAGCGCAAATAGCAAAATTATATCTATAGAGCGCTAATATAATTTTTATATTTGCTAAACCTAAAATTTACTCTTTAAAAAATCATGTGTTTTGCAATATACAACTTTCGAAAAAACACTACGAAGCATACCCTAAGAAATTATGTCTTCTGCGTATTTATTTAGGTCACAATGATATTTATTAACTCAAAGAGCCATGCATTACTAAGACGTGGAGAAATAGAAATGACTAATTATTAGGTCCTAGGATTATTGGTAGAAATGATCAATTTAGTGAAGGGAACTGATTATTATACATAATGAAGGTGTTCTTTGCATCAAATTTTAATTTACTTAGTAAAATAATAATCTTTACTCCATAATTTTGTAATTAATGGGCTCAGACAAGAGGGAGTTGCTCGGATGGTAAGCACCCCTCACTTCCGAAGCTTACGAGTTCGAGTTACCAAGGGAGCAAAAGGGTTGGGAGCTCCTAGGGAGAGTAAAAAAAAAAAAAAAAGTAATTAATGGGCTCAGACTTGAATCGCTTAAGAGAAAAGTGTAAGTCATCTATGATCTCTTAAAGTTGTCTGCATAATCACTTAAACACCTCAACTAAGGCTTGTACATATTGAACATATGCTCCTAATTAAGTCTTATACTCATATGAGTGAAATCTAAGACTTATACTCATATGGGTGAAATCTATCAAGGGTGCTTCTATAATTATATTCTAGCACCCCAGTCATACTAGATACAAACTTTTTTAAAGACTTCAAAGACTCAAGACCCATAAATCATTATGAAAGAAATAAATATGATAGTGCATTTTTAACAAACCATAATATAAATTTATTTTTCCTATTGAACCAGCTGGTTATAGGATCTCTAGCTGCAGATATTAGTGTCACGACCCAGACCGTCGTGGTTTGCATCCACACTAACGCTCCAGTGGGAGAACCATTACTACAACCCAACTAAGCAGCCTTAACCAAAATACTACACATTTAAAGATATGAAAGCAGGTTTAAAGGTAGAAATTATATAAAGTTCCCATCAATTCCAAAGGCTTAAATAAAATAGCCAAACTAATGTGGAAGAACAACTCCTAGAACCTGAAAGTCAATGTACCAAAACTCTACTAACGACAAGTCTAAGAACAAGAAAATCATCTAAAAAACTAGTCTAAGTCCGAATAGGATGGACTAAACAAAAGAGAACTCAAGGCAGCCCGGAAGAACTGGCTCACCCTTGAATTCGAATCGGCGATCATTGATCTTCTAAGCGAGGTCTGTCAATAGCCGCCGGAACATACCCTGTACTCAACAAAAATAAGAGCAAGTGCAGTATCAGTACACAACCACCATGTACTAGTAGGATCACGCGGCTATCCCACTAAGTGTAACATAAACAAGTTAATACAACATTAAGAATCATGCAAAATACCGAACATATACAATATTGAATATCACATACCCAACAATATACATTTTTAACAAGTCATTGGTCCTCTCATGGAACCCAAACCCAAACTGTTAGTGCACCGGTTCGTGGTACCCGATCCAATAGTTATGTCGTAACGTGGCAACAGATCCCATATTTATGTTGGAACGTGGCAACCGATCCCAATTAGTATGCCGGAACGTGTCAACCGATCCATTCAACACACCACAATCACAATCACAAGTATATTCTCAATAATCATACAATCAAGAAGTGATTCATGGCATATAGTTATTCGTTCTTACTCATTTACAATTAGCGTGATCAACAATGCAACATTCGCATACATACATGCATCATAATGAAGCAAGAACAAGCTTACATGACACAATCATGAAATCACAACCATCACCTACCTCGAATCCAAGCTTGAATCCCCAAAGGCACTTGAATCTTCCCTTTCCGGATTCTTTCCGCTTATTCTAAGTCTACAAACAATTAATATATGCAAGGATCAACAGTCAAACGTCTAATTATCTGGATTATAACAAACCCAATAACCCTAGACCAAACCCAAGATCCTAATACCCAATTTAGGGCTTTTTCCACCATTATTTTCAAATCAAAACCCTCCTCCAATAGTAATTAACCAAGAATTCAAGTTCTACGGATCAAAAAATGGATTAGGGGAGTAAAATTCTTACCTTTAGTGCTAGAAGAGGTGGAAAACTTTCAAGAACTAGCCCTGGGTAGTTCCTTAGCTCTCAAAGTCGAAAAGTCCAGAATAAAATATTTTTGGGGTTTATTTCCGACTTAAATCGCGATTGTCTCGCCACAGCAGACCTCGTCCCGCTACAACAGCCCTGGGTCATTTCTTAGCTCTTAAGAACAAATTTTTATAGAAAATAACATTTTTGGGGGTTTTTACCATATTTAAGTCGTGAATGTCCCGCTACAGCGGCATGCACGGAGACAGAATGTTGGAATTTGAGTTGTAAGCCCCCATTTCACCACACACCTTCAACCCTTGACATTCAACAACTACCAGTTCACGCTAAGATCATTTTCAGGAGTTCTACTCGCCCGAATTCGATTCGGTAAAGTCGTATGGGTTCCTTAACGTCTTAGCTATCCACTCATGTAATCCAATTCATAATTAGATCTCTCATTCGTTACCAGATTTCCCTAGACCTTACTGACTCCGATTTCGTCCAAATCTAGACTATGTTAGGAAATTCCAAGTTACTGCCAAAAAGTTTTCTTGCCCCAATTCTTTTTCCAATGGCTTTTCCCTAACGACGGAATCAGGTCGTTACAATTAGCTATACTGATTGTTAATTAGTGAGGATGGAAAAAAAAAAGATATTTATATGGATTATTGACTATTAAAAGTTGAGTAATATAAAGAAAAAAATAAATAAAAAATGGAAGATAAATCCTTGTTAGCAACTAGTAGTAATATAAAAGGCAGAATCTAAAGAAAAGTAGAAGAGTCAAATACCTTTAATAGGATAGGTTAGGAGTTATCTAATTCTTTATATTCTAAGAGATATGGTCGTTTGAAGTTGACCCAAGTAGAATCTTATATCAAAACTTAATCGGTAAGGAAGCTTTCAACTCAATTTTGTGCTAGGGGATTCTTGTGACCTTATATTCATCTCCAAATTTATTTTCACACTAAAGAATTGATCTTTACATATCTGAGCAATTTAAAAATCATCCGATACAACCTAATTACATGTAAATGAAGAATAGTTCGGATCTTAACTTAATTTATTTTTTTGGGGTGTTACACGTAAAAGGTGGAATCTAAAGAAAAGTAGAAGGAGAAGCAACATATATATAATGTGAGATACGGAAATTAATGGTACTGTATTGTCATTGTCTTAAAGTGCGAATAGTTTAGACCTAGTTTATTTTTTTATTTTTTATTTTTTATTTTTATCTATGGTACTTATGTATTATATATATATATATATATTTACAGTTGCATCATGTGTTATTTATATGAATTTAGTACTATATAATTGTTCACTAAAATAGTTGACTTGTCTAGGGGTGGGTACTTAACACAAGTTCCATCATGATTTTAGATTTTGGATCGTCATAGTAATAATGTCACACCCCAAATCTGGATGTGATGGCACATGTCCATTTCCCACCGGACACGTCAGCCTAACCCAACCACAACGATAGAGAAGTAGAAATACGAGAATAAAAGATAATAAATAAGCGGAAGACTTTAATTAAGACTCAACACTACCCAGAATTTGGTTGTCACATGTACAAACCTCTAAATACAGAATTCGAATAAAAATATACAAGTCTCAGAGTATAGTTCTCGAATAGAACAAAACTGAAAGTAAAGATAACTCAAGGGCACGTCTGGAATGAACCGCTACCTCTCGAGTATGTCCCGAAGCTCAATCTGCTAAAGAAAATACTAAGCCGAATCTGAGAGAGCTGTCAACCTACACAATTGTGTAGAAGCAAGGGTGAGTACCGAAAACCACAGGTACTCGCAAGTAACTCTAAACTAAGCAAAACTAGCAGCTACAAACAACTCCTTTCAATCATAACCGAACAACCGAAACTTCAATCTAGCAGCAAACCAACCAACCTATACTAAACAGATCATATTCAACAGCCAGAACCAACAGTATATCCTCATCAACCTCAGATCAACAAATAAGAGCAAGTAGATCAAATTCCACATAAAAAGGGTAAACCGATACAATCCACACATCACAGACAAAGATAAGGCAAATGCGATGCAAAATGCAATAATGATGTCATGTAGTCGTGATGCATGTCTATCCTACGATACACATCTGTTGACGTAATCAGTCCGCGCTGAATACTCAAATCAGAACCCATGGGGGCCACACATGGACCATGTATCACCGCCGGAACCAGATCCCATCGGCATCCAAATCGCTAGCCGGAGCTAGTCTCAACTGTGTCTCATATCCATCCATCCTCATATCAGTGTCGCAGAACTCATGCAACAGATAGTTCACACATGGGATGAATAATGAATATGCACATGTCATCAATCACAATCATATCACGATCACATCATAGTATTACACATCATCTGTCTCAATCACAACCATATCACGACCACATCATAGTATTACACATCACCTGTCTCAATCACAACCATATCACGACCACATCATAGTATTACACATCACCTGTCTCAATCACAACCATATCACGACCACATCATAGTATTACACATCACCTGTCTCAATCACAACCATATCACGACCACATCATAGTATTACACATCACCTGTCTCAATCACAACCATATCACGACCACATCATAGTATTACACATCACCTGTCTCAATCACAACCATATCACGACCACATCATAGTATTACACATCACCTGTCTCAATCACAACCATATCACGACCACATCATAGTATTACACATCACCTGTCTCAATCACAACCATATCACGACCACATCATAGTATTACACATCACCTGTCTCAATCACAACCATATCACGACCACATCATAGTATTACACATCACCTGTCTCAATCACAACCATATCACGACCACATCATAGTATTACACATCACCTGTCTCAATCACAACCATATCACGACCACATCATAGTATTACACATCACCTGTCTCAATCACAACCATATCACGACCACATCATAGTATTACACATCATCTGTCCCAATATCAATGTTATTTCTTGAAAAACATCTTACCCATGCTTAGATAAGTTCAAATATGAAATTTCATCAAAAACGGAGTTAAGATCGACCTTGAAATTCTCAATTTATCAAACTTTAACTTTACCGGGAAAGTCCAAATTGTAAGCGGTTAATATGATGAAAATAATCGATGAATCAATAATTTTATGTTAAAATCAGTTTACCCATAACATAAGGGTCGTAAATATACCTTTTTCATCAAAAAGGGAGTCCAAATCGATAAAACCCCAATTTTTCCCAAGAGATCTACGGATAGGAAGAAAAAGCAGATTAAGAAATTATGAGAAAATGTCGAATTGAAGATTGAATACTAAGCCTCATATTAATTCAAGAAGAAACCCGTAAGAATCACTCCATTCCGATCTCTAGAACTCCCGATATGCTCAAAATACCAAATGAACACAGTCTGAGATTTTTATAACAGTGCATGACTGTTATGCACCAGAAAAACAGCAGTTAATCTTTCACTAAAAAGGCCGTAATTTCCTCATACGATAGTGAAATGACCCGATTCTTTTTTGTAAATGTCTTAAATAATGATACGGACCTGCTCGTTCAATCGGAGCTCAATTTCATGCTCTTTTGCCCAGTCAAATATCATTTCTACTCGGTAAATAATTATTTCTTATTTGCGATAAAAGTTCAATCTCGGGTTAGCGAAAATGTACCAAAATTTGCAGATAAGTCCTATAATTCATGCTCAAAATTTCAGAACCTTCGGAGTAATTTTTTGACCTTTAAAACTAATAATGAACCCTTTAGTTGCCACAATTTGCTGAAATAGTGTCAAAGCATCCAAGAAGCTTAAAAGCTCACCCAAAACTCATTTGGCACTTCCCGAACACAAGCCAAATATGCTACTAGCTTGAAAATGACATTTCGGACTCAATGAAATCGTCGGAATTTGAATTCGAGGTCTCCTTGACCCGGTATCCGATAAGGCGTCAAGAAACTAACTTTAGGCTCAAAAACTCGAAACGCACTCAGGGCCTCTAAAAATTCAACCAAGCCTCATTCTAGACTTAGAATCACCCCCTGAATCCAACGGTGCCCTCGGAATTTCATTTCGAGCACCGGAACCTCGTTTGTTGACCAAAGTCAACTCTTGATCAAAATTTCACAATTTTTGCAACTTAGGACCTCAAATCTTCGTTTTAACTCCAAATTCGACTCCGTAAATTCTCATAGACCCGTTTCGACATTCTAAAACCGTTGGAATCGACGAAATTCTGATTCGAGTCTCGAAACTCCAAATGACTCGAAATAGCACTTTTAACCAAACTTCCACTCTTAAAAACTCAACTTTCCAAAAACTCAACTTTTCATCAATTTTCCTTCAAACCAACTTCGAAAATACAACAATTAGGACTCGGGGAAACTATCGGGAGGGGTAAAACGGTCATTTTATGAAAATTTCCAAAAATGACCTTTAGGGTCATTACAAATAATGTGGATCACGAATACAACATTATTCTATTCCACAACTCAACATATATTGCACATTTTACTTTATTTTAAAGTTTTATTTTTCTGAGTAAAATAACCCTTCAATATGATATGCTCGTGGATACACGTCAATTCATGCTCCCCTTCTGAAATCATATATAGTAGTGTTATATTTTCTTTAAAAATATTTTAATATAGATGTGTGAACCCACATTTGAAGTATCATATAATGTCGTGCGATGATGATTGGGTGCTCCTTTCTAAGTGACTTTGGAATTTTGAACATTTTATTTGTCTTGTTTTATTTTTCTTTCTAAAATTGGATAACGCCTCTAATCTAAGTGGTTTAGATAGATAAAAAATAATTGGGTACCTATAATTTTAAAATTTTAATGGTTTTTAATGATAAAAACATAAATGTCAAAACCAATCAAATTTATATATTAGATCCATCTTCTTGTAATAGTGCACCCATGATTTCAAAATCCTGAATACACCTCTGATTGTTCTAGATCTATAGGAGTTATAAAAGATCTATAGGGAAGTTGAAAACTTAAAACCACAAACATGAAAAGAAAAGAAAAAAGAAGAAGCATAATGTGCAAATTGTCAGTCTTAAAAGTATATAAATCTTCCCCTTTTAATTAACTTGCTCTCTCATTTACATTTATTCTCTTTTATTTTCGGTGTGCATAAGTAGACACTTAAACATATATAAAGTTGAATAAGTAGACACATAAATCTTATGTGATATAATATACGTAAGACACAAATTGTCATATAGGATGCCACGTAGGACGTATCTGTCTATTTGTTCAATTTTATACAAATTTAAATATTTACTTTTGCACAATCAAAATTGGAAGGCATTCTTTGCATCAAATTTTAATTTACTTAGTAAAAAATAACTTTTACTCCATAATTTGTAATTAATGGTCTCAGACTTGAATCATGATGACTACTTAAGAGAAAAGCTTAAGTCATCTATGATCTCTTAAAGTTGTCCGCATAATTCGTTTAAACAGCTCAACTAAGACTTGTACCTATTGAACATATGCTCCTTAAGTCTTATACTCATATGAGTGAAATCTATCAACGGTGCTCCTATAATTATATTCTAGCACCCCAGTCAACTAGATACAAACTTTTATAAAAATTCCAAAGACTCAACATCCTTAAATCATTAGGAAAGAAATAAAATAAATATGGTGCATTTCTAACGAGCCATAATATAATTTATTTTTCCTATTGAACCAGTTGGTTATAGGATCTCTAGTGGCAGGTTGGCTATACTGATTATTAATTAGTGAGGATGAAAAAAAAAGAAGAAGATATTTATATGGATTGTTGACTATTAAAAGTTGAGTAATATAAAGAAAAAAATAAATAAATAATGGAAGATAAATCCTTGTTAGCAACTAGTAGTAATATAAAAGGCAGAATCTAAAGAAAAGTAGAAGAGTCAAATACCTTTAATTTGATAGGTTAGGAGTTATCTAATTCTTTATATTCTAAGAGATATGGTCGTTTGAAGTTGACCCAAGTAGAATCTTATATCAAAACTTAATCGATAAGGAAGCTTTCAAACTCAAATTTTGTAGCTAGGGATTCTTGTAACCTTAATTCATCTCCAAATTTATTCTCACACTTAAGAATTGACCTTTTACACATCTGAGAAATTTAAGAATCACCTGATACGACCTTACATGTAAATGAAGAATAGTTCGAGTTTTAACTTAGAATTTTTTTTGGGTGTTACATATAAAAGGAGGAATCTAAAGAAAAGTAGAAGGAGAAGCGACATATATATATATATATATATAAAATGTGAGATAAGGAAATTAATGGTACTGTATTGTCATTGTCTTAAAGTGCGAATAGTCTCGACCTAGTTTCTTCTATCTTTACTACTTGTCATACAATTTTAGTATAGTGATATTTTGGGATATTGGTACTTATATATCATATATATACAGTTGCATGTGTTATTTATATGGATTTAGTACGTGTTGGGAGCAGTTTTTGTTGCTTATATGCATTTCATGACATGTAATAGGAAAATTGAAAACTTAAAAGGCACGAATGAACTTATCTCATCTCACCATTTATTATATTAGATTAGATAATAGTTATCATACATAAAGAGATGGATGACCTTTTATATATACTCACTCCATGAGTAATACATAGGTCATACTATTTATTTAGGTGAGAATTAATAATATTTATTAACTCTATGCATTATTGGGTTTGAAGCCCCCATTTCACCACACACCTTCAACCCTTGACATTCAACAACTACCGGTTCACGCTAAGATCAAAAGTTCTACTCACCCGAATTCGATTTCATAAAGTCGTACGGGTTCCTTACCGTCTTAGCTATCCACTCATGTCATCCAATTCATAATTAGATCTCTCATTCGTTACCAGATTTCCCTAGACCTTACTGACTCCGATTTCGTCCAAATCTGGACTAGGTTAGGAAATTCCAAGTTACTATCAAAAAGTTTTCTGGCCCCAATTCTTTCCCCAATGGCTTTTTCCTAACGACGGAATCAGGTTGTTACAATTAGCTATACTGATTGTTAATTAGTGAGGATGAAAAAACAAAAAAGATATTTATATGGACTATTGACTATTATAAGTTGTGTAATATAAAGAAAAAAATAAATAAATAATGGAAGATAAATCCTTGTTAGCAACTAGTAGTAATATAAAAGGCAGAATCTAAAGAAAATTAGAAGAGTCAAATACCTTTAATTTGATAGGTTATGAGTTATCTAATTCTTTATATTCTAAGAGATATGGTCGGTTGAGTTGATCCAAGTAGAATCTTATATCAAAACTTAATCGGTAAGGAAGCTTTCAACTTAATTTTGTGCTAGGGGATTCTTGTGACCTTAATTCATCTCCAAATTTATTTTCACACTAAAGAATTGACCTTTACACATCTGAGCAGTTTAAAAATCACCTGATACAATCTAATTACATGTAAATGAAGAATAGTTTGGATCTTAACTTAGATTATTTTTTTGGGGTGTTACATGTAAAAGGTGGAATCCAAAGGAAAGTTGAAGGAGAAGCAACATATATATATATATATAATGTGAGATACGGAAATTAATGGTACTGTATTGTCATTGTCTTAAAGTGCGAATAGTCTAGACCTAGGTTTTGTTTTTATCTTTACTACTCCCTTTATCAAATAATACTTGTTCATTATTGATTTTGCACGCTTTTTAAGAA
>NW_006240060.1:0-124 GCF_000226075.1 Solanum tuberosum
GAAATGTGAATGATGCATCGCCGGCACGATGGCCATATGATCCGTCGAGTTTTCACGAATCATCGCAATAATTGGCAGAGCCCACGTCGACCTTTTATCTAATAAATGCATCCCTTCCACATGT
>NW_006240060.1:268-1680 GCF_000226075.1 Solanum tuberosum
ACATACATGGATTAATATTTGAGACAAGCATATGACTACTGGCAGGATCAACCAAGTAGCATTACTCAATGACCACACGTGCCGCATGAGCCTGGCGCGCCAGTTCGGGCACGGTCGGGTCTAAAGTTAGCGCGACAGTCATTCGCAAGGAGCATTTGTTTTGGGTAGATAGGAGCCGGTGAAGGCCCCATGCCCACTTCATCTATTGAATTTGAGAATTCGAGCCGCCGCTCGCATACCACGCCATCGCATGACGAAGTAAGGAAGTAGTGGGATGCGAGAGCGGCTTCTGGGTTGACCCCGCACATGGAATGCGATGGGCAAAAAGGCGACTGATTGCACGTGAGTAATGCCTACGCATAAGGTATGGAAAATAGGAGACTGACATCCGACAAGCCTAGATTGCGCTTGATCTGCCACCGAGATGGAATGCGACTTAGGATGTCACTGCTTGAAGCAAGGATCCAACCTAACCACACAACTCGAATACCACTTATGCACCATACGTCAATTTTTTCGTCGATGCACTACCAACAAATGCCCCGACGCTCGACATTATATGTCGTCTGTCGATGCTGATGCCTTCATTAAAAGACTAATCCAATCCCCATCGTTGAACGCCTCTGTCGGGGGTGAGAAATTAATCACTATAAAGGTGTTGGAGGCAGACTGAAGTTCTTTCACGAACACCGCCCTCGCCGGCCTATCGATAGTGTCTGGTCGTACATGGACTTACGTACCCCATGCGTGCAGTGCCTAGAGTTAGCCATAACAGGAGCTCTAGAACTCGCTATTCGTCCGAAATCACTGCCGTTTCCACACCAAACGAGTATAAACGGGTCGATTTAACTGCCCTAAGTGTCATACGGTCACCCCACAGACGTCGCCGACGTATTTTGATAGGCGCCCAATGGCGTAGCACACACAAGCCATGCATGCCATCAAGCGCCCACGCAGCATGCCTACTAAACCCACAAGACACCCATGATGTATGCCTGCCGTCACCTCAGTCTGCCTCCAACACCTCTACCCCCCTTATATAAGCTTAAAATTAAAAAAAACCATGTGACAGGAGTAGACATCATTTTTCCAGAGAATCATAATGAACATGTACAACCCAAATATGCACACATTAGCTTCCACAAATGACTTTTATACATATAAAAAATAGTTTTAAACAATTCTTTTTATTATAAATTTTTCCAAAAAATTCTTCAAAATTAGTAATAAATTAATAAAAATAGGAAAAACATGAAAAACTATAAAATTAACACCGAAAATTCACTAATAAATATAGTAACCTCAAATCCAACAATTTTATATATTTTAATTTTTAAAATGTGACGTAAAAAATAAGAAACCGTCAAAATAAATTATAAAAAGATGAATAAAAGTTGGAAGATATGAAAATG
>NW_006240060.1:10883-16880 GCF_000226075.1 Solanum tuberosum
AAATCACTGTCGTTTCCACACCAAACGAGTATGAACCGGTCGATTTAACTGCCCTAAGTGTCATACGGTCACCCCACAGACGTCGCCGACGTATTTTGATAGGCGCCCAATGGCGTAGCACACACAAGCCATGCATGCCATCAAGCGCCCACGCAGCATGCCTACTAAACCCACAAGACACCCATGATGTATGCCTGCCGTCACCTCAGTCTGCCTCCAACACCTCTACCCCCCTTATATAAGCTTCAAATTAAAAAAAACCACGTGACATGAGTAGACTTCATTTTTCCAGAGAATCATAATGAACATGTACAACCCAAATATGCACACATTAGCTTCCACAAATGACTTTTATATATATAAAAAAATAGTTTTAAACAATTATTTTTTTGTTAAATTTATCCAAAAAATTCCGAAAAATTAGTAGTAAATTAATAAAAATAGGAAAACATGATAAAATACAAAATTAACACCAAAAATTCACTAATAAATATAGTAACCTCAAATCCAACAATTTTATATATTTTAATTTTTAAAATGTGACGTAAAAAATAAGAAACAGTCAAAATAAATTATTAAAAGATGAATAAAAGTTGGAAGATATGAAAATGATCTAAAATACTTCTCAACTTGTGAAACTAATGATAGAGTATATATTTGTACAAATAAAAAACGTTTCAATATCGTACACATCGTAAAAGTAAAGAAGTTTGGTACAAATGAACCACGTGAGGTAGAAACATACAAAATATATGAGGTAAAATAGATGAGTATGTTGTTATGTATGAAGGGCGTTTCACACTCTTTTCATTTTCGTATGGCAAGGGCAGCCGCATGTTATCGACTAGACCTCGACAATGTCGTCGCGTGCGATGTCACTCGTCTAACGAGTACAAACCACAGACGATGCGGGCAGGCCACGTCCAACATCGGCTGACCGAAGTGTGCACGTCACGGGCGTTGCAGCCTGGCCACGTCTTACGTTAGCAAACCGGTGAGTGCAGGACACGGACGATGCTGGCAGGCCACGTCCGACGTCGACAGACCGATGTGTGCAGGCCACGGACGATGCTGGCACGCCACGTCCGACATCGACTGATCATTGTGTGCAGGCCACGGACGATGTGGGAAGGCCACATCCGACGTCGGCTGATCGATGTAGGCGGGCCACGTCCGACGTTGGTAGATCGGTGTTTGCAGGACACAGTTTATTTTGGTAGGCCACGTGCAACCTTGGTTGATCGATGTGTGCAGGCCATCGCT
Source organism: Solanum tuberosum (assembly GCF_000226075.1). Taxonomy (NCBI): domain Eukaryota; kingdom Viridiplantae; phylum Streptophyta; class Magnoliopsida; order Solanales; family Solanaceae; genus Solanum; species Solanum tuberosum. The sequence continues at coordinate 12,147 of NW_006240060.1, forward strand.
GATGATGCCTGGCCGATGTGCGCAAGACACATCCAATGTCGACCTGCTGATGCGCACAGGCCACGTCCGATATGTGTAGGCCTTGGCAGATGCTGCCTGCCGTTGCCCGACGTTGCTTGCCCGATGCGCACATGCCACGTCTGATGCGTGCTGGCCTTGACTGATGTCGCCTGCCGTTGGATGACGTTTCTTGCCTGATGCCACATGACACGTTTAATGCATGCAGGCCTTGGCTGATGCCGCCTGCCCTTAGATGATGTCACTTGCCTGATGCGCACATGCCACGTCCAATGTGTAAGGCCTTGGCTGATGCTGCCTGCCGTTGGCCGACGTCGCTTGTACGATACGCATAGGCTTTGGCTGATCTCGCCTAGCCCCGGACGTGGAATGCCCGTGCTGCCTACATAGACCCATATGGCCCTTCAATTCTTACTTGGATTTACAATCACCCCAGATATCGCGAAATACCTCTTATAGCGACATCGTTATTAGTCCCTTAACATTTCATTATACATGAGAAATGAAACCAACGTCACGAAATACTTTGCAATAAGTCATCGTTATTGAACACGTGTTTGATCGGCATAGAACGTATAGTTCAACACGTAGCGGCAAGGTAGTAAATTTCACGGACCATGTTATTCTCGGAACTTATATTTCAACCGTTAGTGGTTTTTTTCCTTCCAAGGAAGCAAGCATAACATGAACCTCTTATTTGAAATGTTAGAAATGATTGGATTTGAGGTTGAGGGAGGGGGAAGGTGGGGAAATGTAATCGGAGTGACAAAGGGTTGTATCTCAGTGGATTGTGGCAGCAAGGCCACTCTTCCACTTACAATACCCCATCACGTATTTATGTCTTCTGCAAAGGATTCTACCCACCGCTCAATGGAAATTGTACTTCAAGGCAGTCACCGCGCCGCTTCCGTCGCGGTGACTTAGCCAACAAAACGATCCCTTGGGGGCTAATGGCCCCTATTGCGGGTCGGCAAGCCAATGGTGGGCGCATGCATCGCTTCTTGCCTGGATTCTAACTTAGAGGCGTTCATTCATAATCCAACACATGGTAGCTTCGCGCCACTGGCTTTTCAACCAAGCGCGATGACCAATTATGTGAATCAACGGTGAAAAATCCAACACTTGGTGGGTGAACAATCCAACACTTGGTGAATTCTGCTTCACAATGATAGGAAGAGCCGACATCGAAGGATCAAAAAGCAACGTCGCTATGAACGCTTGGCTGTCATCAGTAGGGTAAAACTAACCTGTCTCACGACGGTCTAAACCCAGCTCACGTTCCCTATTGGTGGGTGAACAATCCAACACTTGGTGAATTTCGCTTCACAATGATAGGAAGTGCCGATATCGAATGATCAAATATAAACTTCGCTATATAGCTTGGCTGTCACAAGCTAGTTATCCTTGTGGTAACTTTTCTGACACCTCTAGCTTAGAATTCCTAAGGTCTAATGGATCGTTAGGCCACGCTTTAACGATTCGTATTCGTACTGGAAATCAGAATCAAACGAGCTTTTATCCTTCTGACCCACACGATTTTTCAATTCTCGTTGAGCTCATCTTAGGACACCTGCGTTATCTTTTAACAGATGTGTCGCCCCAGCAAAACTCCCCACCTGACATTGTCTTCCCCCCGGATCGGCCCGCGAAGCGAGCCTTGGGTCCAAAAATAGGGGTAGTTCCCCGCTTCCGATTCACGGAATAAGTAAAATAACGTTAAAAGTTTTGGTATTTCACTTTCACCTTTCGACTCCCAATTATACTACACCTCTGAAGTCATTTCACAAAGTCGGACTAGACTCAAGCTCAGTAGGGTCTTCTTTCCCCGCTGATTCTGCCAAGCCTGTTCCCTTGGCTGTGGTTTAACTGTATATTAGACAAGGACAGTGGGAATCTTCTTAATACATTCATACGCATCACTAATAAGATGACGAGGCATTTGGCTACCTTAAGAGAGTCATAGTTACTCCGGTCGTTTACCCCCGCATGGTTGAATTTCTTCACTTTGACATTTAGAGCACCGGACAAAAATAACTTTGCGTAAACATTTGTTGGGACCATCGCAATGCTTTGTTCAAATTAAATAGTCGAATTCCCCTTGTCTATACCAGTTCTGAGTTGGTTGTTTGACTCCCGGGGAAGGCCCCCGAAAGAACCTTTTCCAGTCCGTCCCACGGTCGGCACACGGTGACCCGCTATTTCTGTGGGATCCGCTCAAGCAGTCCACCGACAGCCAGTGGGTTCGGGACTGGGACCCCCATGCCAAACCCTCAAAGCCAATTCTTTTCCCGAAGTTACGGATCCATTTTGCCGACTTTCCTTGCCTACATTGTTCCATCAACTAGAGGTTGTTCACTTTGGAGACCTGATGCGGTTATGAGTACGACCAAGCGTGGACAACATTCGGTCCTCTGGATTTTAAAGGGTCGCCGGGAGTGCACCGGACACCACGCGACGTGTGGTGCTCTTCCAGCCGTTGGACCCTACCTCCGGCAGAGCCGATTCCATGGTGGGCATGCTGTTAAACAGAAAAGACAACTCTTTCCGAGGCTCCCACCGACATCTGCCGACTTTCTAACATTGTCGTGAACCTTCACGTCCCGATTCAGGAATCTTAACCCGATTCCCTTCCGGGGTACGCGCGAAATGCATTATCTGTTTGGGTTCCCTCGACCCATAGGATCGACTAACCCATGTGCTAGTGCCATTCACATTGAACCTTTCCCCTTTTCACCCTTCAAAGTTCTCATTTGAATATTTGCTACTACCACCAAAATCTGCACTAACAGCTGCTCCGCCCAGGGTCATGCCCAAGGTTTTGCCGTTGACCGACGTTTCTTGCATGATGCACACATGACACATCTGATGCATGCAGGCCTTCGCTGATTGCTATCTGCCGTTTCGCCGACGTTGCTTGACCGATACGCACATGCCGCTTCCTATGCGTGTTGGCATGGACTGATGTCGTATGTCGTTGGCCTACGTCGCCTGTCCGATGCGTGCAGAATTTGGCTGATCTCGCCTGTCCCCAGACATGGAATGCCCGTGCTGCCTACATAGACATATATTGCCCTTGACATCTTACTTGGATTTAGAATCGCCCCTGACATCGCGAAAAACCTCTTATAGCGACATATTTATTAGTCCCTTAACATGTCATTAGACATGAAAAATAAACCCATCGTCACGAAAAACCTCGCAATACGTCATCGCTATTGAACAAGTGTTTGATCAGCATAGAACGTATAGTTCAACACATAGCAGTAGAGTAGTAAATTTCATGGACCATGTTATTCTCGGAACTTATATTTCAACAGTTAGTGGGTTTTTTCCTTCCAAGTATGCAAGCCTGACATAAACCTCTCATTTGAAATGTTAGAAATAATTGGATTTGAGGTTAGGGGAGGGGGAAGGTGGGGAGGACGAATCGAAGTGACAAAGGGTTGTATCTCAGTGGATCGTGGCAGCAAGGCTACTCTTCCACTTACAATACCCCGTCGTGTATTAATGTCTTCTGCAAAGGATACTACCCACCGTTCGATGGAAATTGTACTTCAACGAAGTCACCGCGACGCTTCCATCGCGGTGACTTAGCCAACAAAACGATCCCTTGGGTGCTAAAGGCCCCTACTGCGGGTCGGCAAGCGGACAGCGGGCGCATGCGTCGCTTCTTGCCTGGATTCTGACTTAGAGACGTTCAGTCATAATCGAGCACACGATAGCTTCGTGCCACTGGCTTTTCAACCAAGCGGGATGACAAATTATGTGAATTAACGGTTCCTCTCTTACTAGGTCTAATTACTATTGCGACACTGTCATCAGTAAGGTAAAACTAACCTCTCTCACGATGGTCTAAACTCAGCTCACGTTCCCTATTTGTGGGTGAACAATCCAACACTTGGTGAATTTTGCTTCACAATGATAGGAAGAGCCGACATCGAAGGATCAAAAATAAATTTCGCTATATAGCTTGGCTAACACAAGCTAGTTATTCTTGTGGTAACTTTTCTGACACCTCCAGCTTAGAACTCTGAAGGTCTAAAAGATCGTTAGGCCACGCATTCACGGTTCGTGTTAGTACTGGAAATCAGAATCAAACGAGCTTTTGTCCTTCTAATCCACACGATTTTTCTATTTTCGTTGAGCTCATCTTAGGAAACCTGCGTTATCTTTTAACAGATGTGCCACCCCAGCCAAACTCCCCACTTGACAATGTCTTCCCCCGGATCGACCCGCAAAGCGATCCTTGGGTCCAAAAAGAAGGTAGTCCCCCTCTTCCGATTCACGGAATAAGTAAAATAATGTTTAAAAAGTAGTGGTATTTCACTTTCGCCTTTCGACTCCCACTTATACTACACCTCTCAAGTCATTTCATAAAGTCGGACTAGATTCAAGCTTAAAAGGGTCTTCTTTCCCCGCTGATCTGCCAAACATGTTCCCTTGGCTGTGGTTTCGCTGTATATTAGACAGAGACAGTGGGAATCTTATTAATACATTCATACGAATCACTAATTAGATGAAGAGGCATTTGGCTACCTTAAAAGAGTCATAGTTACTCCGAACGTTTAAGTAAACATCCGTTGGGACCATCGCAATGCTTTGTTTTAATTAAACAGTCGGATTCCCCTTGTCCGTACCAGTTCTGAGTTGGCTGTTCGACGCCCGGGGAAGGCCCCCGAAGGAACCGTTCCCAGTCCGTCCCCCGGCCGGCACACG
>NW_006240060.1:17263-17994 GCF_000226075.1 Solanum tuberosum
CCGACCCATAGGATTGACTAACCCATGTGCTGGTGCCGTTCACATTGAACCTTTCCCCTTTTCGGCCTTCAAAGTTCTCATTTCAATATTTTCTACTACCACAAAGATCTACACTTAACGGCTGCTCCGCACAGGCTCATGCCCAAGGTTTTGTAGCTACCGCCATTCCCTCCAACTCATCGGGGTCTGGCACTTACCCCGACGGCTAAGTGTAGATCGCGCACTTAAGTGCCCATCCTTTTTCGGGGCTAGTTTACTCGGCAGGTGAGTTGGTACACACTCCTTAGCGGATTTTGACTTCCATGACCACTTTCCTGCTGTCTTAATTGACCAACACCCTTTGTTGGATCTTGGTTAGAATGCAGTTTGGAACCATAAGCCGGCTTTCAGTTCATCCCTCATCGCCAGTCCAGCTTAACAAAAATGGCCCACTTGGAGTTCTATGGTGGGCATGCTTTTAACCAGAAAATACAACTCTTCCCGAAGCTCCCACCAACGTTTGCCGACTTCCTAACGTTGTCGTCTACCTCCACGTTCCGGTTCAGGAATTTTAACCCATTCCCTTACGTAGTACACACGAAACGAGCTATCTGTCGGGGTTCCCCCGACCCATAGGATTGACTAACCCATGTGCTGGTGCCGTTCACATTGAACCTTTCCCCTTTTCGGCCTTCAAAGTTCTCATTTGCATATTTTCTACTACCACAAAGATCTACACTTAACGGCTGCTC
>NW_006240060.1:21190-21339 GCF_000226075.1 Solanum tuberosum
ATGGATCCTCGTTAAGGGATTTAGATTGTACTCATTCCAATTACCAAACTAGTAGAGCCCAGTACTGTTGTTTATTTTCACTACCTCCCTGTGTCAGAATTGTGTAATTTGCGCACCTACGGCCTTCCTTGGATGTGGTAATCATTTCT
>NW_006240061.1:0-229 GCF_000226075.1 Solanum tuberosum
CCGCCATTCTCCGCGGTTCGATTACCAAAAGGTCAAATCCCGTAGCCCAAGACCCTCTCACTTCCACTATGGTCCGGGGTTGTCCGGTGGACATATCACCTGCCACCATTAGCCGTTTTCTCTATGGTCCTACCACGGGTCACTCTTGGTCTCTTAACACTTTAGAGTTTGACTACCGATGGGACATCGTATGGAGTGGCGCTTTCTAGAGGAACGCTGAGCAGCGAGA
>NW_006240061.1:899-1457 GCF_000226075.1 Solanum tuberosum
ATCAGCCCCGGCTACAGATCTATCTGCTTTACAGGCTGATTTAGCCAGTCTCCGGACTGACGTTGATGCTATTTTTGCTGCACCTTCAGTTAACACTCAGGCTGCTCCCACTGCATTGGCTGATGATACAGTGCTAGAAGCTCTATTCAGTGGGACCGCCAAGGAGGGGCCTGCACCGACACCTGCCAAGGGCAAGCGGCACCACTCTCATCGCACAGAGGAAGAGACAGCCCACAAAAGACAGCGCGGAGAAAGAGGCTAGGAGGTCCTCTATTGTAGAAGAAGAGTTGCGCCAGCAGAGAGTGCGTGAGAGAGTTGCAGGGGCATCGAGCTCTACCCCAGTTGCAGAGGTTCAGCCCGTTTTGAGGGACGTGGTAAGCACCTCTGATGGTGCAGAGAGATTGTTAGAGAGCACTACTGAGGGTGCTATGATTGCTGATGTGGGAACTTCTGAAGGTGCCCCCACCGTGGGTCCAACAGGTTCCGGGAAACCGGATCCCCCTGCTTGTTGATGATTCGCCGGCGCTTTGCGCCACAGGTTTGCTTCACCCATTCCAT
>NW_006240061.1:3497-3612 GCF_000226075.1 Solanum tuberosum
TGTTTAATTTTTGTTGAACCGGCATGTCTTAGGATTGTATGTGTAGAAGTATGATATAAAATGAAGCATGATGGCTTATAAAAAAAATGATACCCGGATTTTGGGATGTATGTTA
>NW_006240061.1:4592-21312 GCF_000226075.1 Solanum tuberosum
ATGATACGCTATGAGGCTTGTTTGGGGTTCCTTCGGGTTCCCCATTTGCCGGTCACGTCTAGGCCCTAGGCTTGGGTCGTGACAGATTAATTTGCAATTCCAACAATTATTGATTTCCCAAGTGCGTTTTGAAGATTTTGATTTTGCAATTCAAGTAAAATTTCTGGGTTTATTATTCTCTCTACGTAAGTTCATGATTTCTTCATCTAATATTATGAATTGTGTTCTTGCTATTATGGGTAACTAAACTTCACAACTAGGGTTGTGGGATCCATGAGCGATTAACAAAGTATTAATAGTAAATAAGTAATTCTTGAATAGTGTTTTGCATGCATTGATAATTCTTTCGTTTAAAAGTCTTTTTAACGAGTGCACGCGTTAGAACTCGCCTTGTTGCTACTTGCCGGATCAAGGAGGTAATCAACAAGAAAAGAATTATCAACATAGATTTAGTGTGATACTATCTAATAGGCTAGTGTCGATTGGTGCGAAGTAATAACTAAGCCAAACATCGATTATGATGTCTAATATGAGGTAAAGGTAAGGGTTAGTAAATTATACACACGTAGCCGGATCAAGGTGCGGGGTGAAATTCTTTAGATGCCGGATCAAGGATTTAGAGATACCTAACTTATCACTTTGCATGTAATACACTAGGAAAGAATTGATGGTACTAGAATTACTGCGTTATGAGCTTGTGGTGAACACGGATACTCTAGTTAATTCTCTCATCTTGATAAAACCGAAATTAACTTTTGTTTATTGATTACTTACTGAACTCTTACAATTTGTTTCACAAATCCCCCTTTTATTTCTTGTTTTTGGAAGTACTTTGGCTAATTGAATATAATTGTTGGTTAAAGCAAAATCTAAACCATTTTCCTCGTGGGATCGACCCCAACCTACAAGTTGGGTTCTTTACTTGATAACGATCGCTTATACTTCTTTAGGGAGGTGTAATTTGAGCGTATCAGATACTAAGAGATCACATCACCTCCGACCTTTCACATACAAAGCCATAACAAAGAACTTTTTCTAAAATCAACATAGTTCTACTCAAGTATTCCGACCATGAGGCACACTATCTCCCCCTTGGGAGCAAACCTCACTAATCCTTTCCGATCCATTTTCCTCAATCCAAACATAACACCAAAGTCTTAACAATTACAGAACCATTGATACAGGTAAACACTTAAGAAGTTTCCACATGGGTTTCAAGGTCGACCTTAAACACACTAACCATACATGGAGTCATACCATAGCCAACAAAACACCCAACATTGAACAATGCATAACCACAAGCTAAAAGACCATAATTTACCAATTACCACATTCGAGGAACCTTAATGATCTTCTGGAGTCTCAAGAGCATAAAACCTATTCTGTTTTGACCACCACTAGAACCTAAGGGGGTAAGGTTGAGCCCGTCAATGATTATCTCCTTCATTCTTAGAGACTCAAGGATAATCCCCTATCTTATGATCCATTTTTCCACAACCAAAACATGAATTTGTACCGGTTAGACACTCACCTCTATAGCTTTTTCCACACTTTTGACACTCGGATACCATTTTCTCACTAGAACTATTACAAGGAGTACGATTACCTCTACCGTTCCTTGAATGTGAGAAATCACCATTATCCTCCATTACCATTTCTTGCCCTCTTTGAATCCCTAATTTTCTCCTTAATATTCTCCTCTTCTATTTGTTAAGTATGAACCATTAGGTGAGAAATGTCCATATCATTAATGATCATGGTGGTACAAAATTCTTTAACCACCTTTTTGGATACTCCCGAAACAAACTTACTCATCCTTGCCTTAGGATCGGCAACCATAGGAGGAGCATATCAGGACAATTGTGTGAACTTCAAAGCATACTCCTTCACACTCGTGTTTCCTTGATGAAGGTTGATTAATTCAAGTACCTTTTCCTCCCTCATCTTAAGGGGAAAGAACCTATCAAGGAAAGCAACCTTAAAATTTTCCCAATCAAGAGGACCCACATCAACCGCCCCTATTCCTTCCATTGGTTGAACCATACTTGAGAAACACCCCCAAGAAGATAAGCAGCCAATTCTGCCTTTTCCACCAACGTCACTCCCATGATAATCAACACCTTATACACCTCATCAATGAACTCTTGAGGATCTTCATCAACCTTAGAACCATGAAACTTCGGAGGATTCATTCTAGTGAAGTCCCTCACTCTAGTTGCCGCCAAATCCAAATTTGGATTCACGGGGACCACAACCTCTCTATTGTCTTCAGCTATCGGCTTGAGCCAACACTTGAAAAGAAGCCCTAAACTCCGCATTAGTCACTTGCTTGGCCAAAGGGTCAACCAAAACTTGAGGAGCTTCTCATTCCACATTCTCTCCCACATTCCTTCTAGCATATGCCCTTCGAGTGGCCATATCCTGAAAAACATCGGATAGGGATCAAGAGAGAGACATTATAGAGTTAAAATCTATCGCACGACTTTAGAGTGATGAAAGAAGTGGAGTTTCCTAAATATCTTATAGCCTCTCATTCAAAAATATGGTGCGCTTCACACTCATGAATAAGACTCTACTCGATGTGGCTTATGAGATAACCTAGGACCTTTCTAAACCTTGTGCTTTGAATACCAAGTTTGTCACGACTCAAAGTACACCCTAGACGTGACATGACATTTAAGACCCTGAGAGGCCCTACACAAATCACTTAGCATGCATCATACAAGATAATAGAAACAAGAGAGTTTAAAAGCAGTATTTTCATATAAAATAGATTGACACAAAATAGCGAAAGTCTAACATAAGTCTCAAATCCATCTATTACATCAAATGAGTGATTGGGACGTAACCCATACATCACATACAATATCCAAAAAAAGTCATTAAAGAAATAAAAGAGTCTCAGTCCTTGGAACATGAAGACTCACCATTTTTCACTATTTATATGAGATGACTAGCCATGAGTGTGGGAGGTAGGAGCGTTAGACCCTACATTAGTGAAATAATGTAGGCTAAAGTATATGTTAGTACATGAAATGTACGAAGTATGATAGAATCATGTTCAACGGGACTTTATATGACATGCAATGACCAAGCTAAATCATAAGATAACATGCTAGAAAACGTAAGTAATAAACATGATAAATGCAACTTAAAAATCTTTAAAACACATTTAAGATACTTTTTTGAAAGTAACCTTGGTTCATTATTGTGAGAGATTTATGTTTAACCGACATAGACCATGTGAGCTATAACATGAAATCTAGTGTCTAACCCATACCGAAAAGGGGTGTCCTTACTTTCCAAGGTAAGAACCATAAACTTCTAGCTTAGGTAAATCCACTAGCTAATGTCTATCAAGACAAACCTATGGTGGCACATATTTATGAGACATGGGTAATCGCCACTTGTCCACTCGGTGCTAAGCATAAATCCCATGGAATAGTTGTTAATATTAACTTGTCTTATCGTTATAGGACATGGGTAATTGCCGCTTGTCTTATAATTCATGGAAGGGCAGATCAAGTAGCCAATCCAATCTAGGATTCATTAGAATGACTCCTAATTCTTGATTCAAAGTTTAGTTGAGAAACCTTTCAACCCTATGAATCCTTCATGTGAGAAAACCTTTCACAATCATGTTAGAAGTAGTATGTGAGAAAATCCTTTCACAATCATGTTATAAGTTGTAAGTGAGAAAATCCTTTCACAACAACAACAACAACACATCAATGCTTTACTCTCAAAGCAATCTTAAATCATTTTCATAAAAGAAATATGCATATCTTCATAAATTCATCTTTCATAATTCAAAAGCTTCATCATATGATCAAAATCTAGGAATCATGGATCATGCATGGTTTCAAGTGAATTCAACTTAAAAACATGCAATTATCTCAATTCATACATAAAAATACATAAAACAATCAATTAGATCATAATTAAAAAGAACCTATGAGATTGAATAAAATCCTAATTTCAATTGGAGATTCTAAGGTGTAAAATTGTAGAGTTTAGGAACCCTATGGAGGAAAGGACTCCATAGGTGAATACTATCATACCTTGATTCCAAAAGCCCATAATTAATGGTGAATTTGGAGACTTGATCTTGAAACCCTAGCCTTCTTCTTCAAGCTTTATAGAGAGAAATATTGGGGAAGAACTTGAAGGGATTTAGGGAAATTTGAAGAATGATTTAGAGTAGTTAGATTCTAGACTTAAAAGACTTATATAGGGTCTGTGATTAGGATTAAAACTACATAGTATTGGGTTAGAATAATTGGGAAAAGAGACAAAAGTCCTCTTAAAATAACTGTTGACTCGACCTACGAACCGTAGGTCCACTTACGAACCATCCTGGTTAGCCGTAGGTCAAGTACTGGGACCTAAAATTTTACCCATTTTCAACGAATCCCATGTACGGTCCGTTGGTCTTCCTACGATCCGTACAGTCCACCCATCGTTCCCAACTTAAACCTTCAAAATTTCACTAAGTCTGGGACTCACCTATGAGACTTATCTACGACTCATTTATTGAATGACGGTCCGTCATGGTGAACTGTAAAAAAGGTACTGGAACTTGACCTTTGAAAAAATATTTACTCCACGACTTATGGTTTCCATCTATGGCCCGTAAGAGCATTTACGGTTCGTAGGTGGGGACCGTAGACATAGACACTATCTAAAAAAGTTTTTTATTTTTCCTTCTTTTCAAATTTGAGGTGTTACAGTTATAGTGGTCTAAACACCTCTATGACGTCTACACATGGACTCTATAGCGGACGCATCCCACTATAGTGGAGTATGCAAACATCAAAGACTTGAAAATCCCTGAAAATCTTACTTTTCACAACATACCTCTTTTCTTTGTGTCATGAACTATCCATTTCACGCCAAATTCAATTCAGGAGCTTTACTCACCTGAATTTGATTATGTGAAGCCCTACGTGCTTGTTAACGTCCTTTCTATAAGAAAATATCCATGAAGCCTAGACATTACACTAGAACCATTCCCAAATATAGTTAGACCTCACCTAGCCCAAATTCAGTCTGAAATTAGCCTAACTTATTTTTTTTTAAGTCACTACGTAGAAAGTTTTCTAGCCAAAAAAATTTCACCATTGGCCTAATATTAATGACCAGGATGGATTGTTACATGATATCACTATATCAAGGAATTTTTACATTGTGTAGTCATAGGTACAATACAAAAAATGACTACTAAACACTCCAAAGGAATAACACTCTTTTAGTTTTTAACCTTACTAAAATATTGCTCACACTCTCTTTTCTTCATAGACTATTTTATTGTATAGTCTACGGTATATCTCACTTTTCTCTTTACTTTTTTCTCTCTATCTTGGTCTATACTTACAAATGAGCAAGAATGCTCTAATTATGTAAAACTTTTGTCCCTACTGATGTCATCATGAAAAAACTAATATTTCAAATTTTTGTAGGTTTCTTGGTGAGATTTGGTTTGACAAAAAATGGTGATCTTTTGGTTGTTGAGATTTGCAGAAAAATGAGGCTTAACAATGGTAAATGGGGCTGGACTTTGCATCATTTGTTGACATCTAAAAATAGGGTTGAACCCCACAAATCTCCCCTCGAGTATTATGCACCAGAATGAGGTATCTTCATCTTCTTTAGAGAGAGATCATGCCGTCAAGTTCTCTACATAGGTCAAACTTGTCTTTTGGTATCGCCTTGGTCAGCATATCTGCATGGTTTTCACTTTTGTGAATATTTTTAATGTGAAATGATTCACTCTCCACTTGCTCAGGAATTCAATGATATCTGACATCCATGTATTTTTTCCTTGCATGGTACATGGAGTTCCTGCTCAAGTCTATAGTACTCTGAATATCAGAATAGACAACATACTTCATTTTCTACAATCCAATTCTTAAAGAAATCGCTTGAGCCATATCATCTCCTTGCTAGTTTCAATTTCCGCAATATACTCTAGTTTAATTGTAGATAGTGCATCACACTTCTGCTACTTCGACTGTCATGATATAACTCCCCCTGGAAAAGTAAATATATATCCTGCAGTGGATTTTCAGTTATCAAGGTCACTTGTCATATCAACATATGTATAACCCTTCAAGATTGGATTTGATACTCCAAAACTCAAGTATTTATCTAAGCTTCCTCTTAGATACCGAGTATCCAATTCACAACTTCCCAATTATTTTTTTTGAGATTGTCGAGAAACCTACTGACAACACCAACTACATGAGCAATATCAGGTCTAATGCATACCATTGCATACATTAAAATTTTGACAATGAAGGAATATAGGTATTTAGTCACGATCTCTTTTTAATCCCTTGTAGTGGTACACGTCCTCTTGCTCAACTTCATATTACCAAAAAGAGATGAGCTAACATGATTAGAACTCTTTATGTTGAAGCGCTCTAGTACACATTTAATATACTTATTTTGTGATAGATAATTCTTCTTTTCATCACTAAGACGAGTAATTTTCATGTCCAAAATTTTCTTGGCATGACCAAAGTCTTTAATAACAAAATATTTACACAACTCTTTCTTTAACTCATCAATCATGGAAGTATTACTTCCCACAATCAACATATCATCCACATATAGTAAGAGGATAATAAATTCATTGTTACAATTTTTTTGTACAAATACACAATGATCTAAGGAAGTCTTCTTGTAGCCTTGCGCCCTCATAATATATTCAAACTTCTTGTACTATTGTCTAGGAGCTTACTTTAAGCCATAGAGACTCTTTTTGAGTTTGCAAACAAAATTTTCTTTACCATTTTCTTTGAAGACCTCAGATTGTTCGATAGAAAATTATTCTTCTAGGTCACTATGAAGAAAATTCATCTTCACATCCATCTGCTCAATCTCTAAATTAAGACTAGCAGCCAAACTAAGAACTGAATGAATGAATGACATTTTCACGACAAGAGAAAATATTTCATCAAAGTCAATACTTTTCCTTTGACCAAATCCCTTAACAACCAATCTAGCTTTGTACCTGAGCTTTAAGTTGTGTTCTTCAACTTTAACTTTGAACACCCACTTATTCTTCAAAGCTCTATTTCCCACCAACTCATAAGTGTGGTTCTCTTGCAAAGATTTCATCTAATCTTGCATGGATTCAATTCATTAATTCTTGTGCTCATCTTCCATGACCTTCTCATAACATTCAGGTTCTCCCCCATCAGTGAGTAGTACATACTCAGTAGGTAAATAATGAGAGAAAGGGATACACTATCTTATGGACCTCCTAAAAGAAATATTTGATTCGTCCACAACTTCATGAGAATGATCATTCACAATAAAAACATCATTGTTATTATCAATATCAACATGTTGATCCGAGACATGATTCTGGGTATCACCATGATCATCAACCCTACCATCCTCATGCACACTTGTATGAGGAACTTGATCAAGATGAACTACACCATAAGAACTTGAAGATTCTAACTTCTCCGCTCTATCAATGTTTTCAATGATTTAATTCTCTATGAAGACGATATCGCAGTTTCTTATAAGCTTCTTCTTAATTGGATAATACAGCAAGTAACCAAATTCATCAAAGGCATAACTGATGAAAATGCACTGCCTTGTCTTGACATCTAACTTTGACCTCTCATCTTTTGACACATGTACAAAAGCTTTGCAACCAAATACTCTCAAATAGTCAAAGAAAATATCATTGTCATACCAAACTCTGTTTGGAACATCACTTTGCAAAGCAACAACAAGAGATAGATTAATACTATGTGCAACGGTCAATAAAGCCTCACTTCGGAAGGAGTTCAACAACTTTGCTTTAGAAAGCAAACATCTAACTCTTTGCATCAAGGTCATGTCCATCCTCTCTACCAAACAGTCCATAATATTTACTACCGTTATCAATACAAATACATTTCAGTTTCTTTTCAGATTCTCTTTCAACTGAAGTCTGAAACTGCTTGAAGGCACCTATCACTTTGTGTTTAGTGTTCAGACATAGACCCAAATTTTTCTTGAGCTATCATTAATAAAAGTGACAAAGTAGAGTGCACCAGCTAAAATCATTGTCTTCATTGGACAGTATAAATTAGAGTGCATCAACTCAAGCAACGCTATCTTTCTTGAAGGAGGTTTAGACTTAAAAGAAACTCTATTTTATTTTCCAACCAAACAATGCTCACATTTTTTCTAATTTAGCACTTTGAAAATCTAAGAACAATATCTTCTTGGCCAGAACATTAAGTCCTTTCTCAATGATATTGCTAAGCCTCTTGTGCCATAAGGTTGAATAGTTATTGCTTTCAACTGAATTCACCAGATCAACACAGGTAGAAGTCATAGTCCAGTATAGACCACAATGTTTATTACCACGAGCCACAATCCAGGAACCCTTAATGAGTTTCCATTTTCCATTATCATTGGTACTAACATATTCTTCATTATCCAAAACACCAATAGAAATCAAGTGCAGACAAACATCAACTGCATGTTTCATATTGTTCAAAACTACTTTAGTTCCAACACTAGTTTCTAACCAAATAGTACCAATACCAACCACTCTAGATACAATCTCATTATCCATACTCAAGGTTTAAAAATCACCAGGAGTACACGAAGAGAAAAAAAATCCTTCCTTGATGTCATATGAAATGCGGCAATAGTGTCCATAATACAACTTGACAAATTGGAAGTAATATTTATCATATCCGCATCAAGGACTGTAATGAGATTTTCGGTGGTGACGGTGGCTAGGCAATTTTCATTGCCATCTTCTTTATTTTTCTCTTTTTCTTTGTTCTCCCTCTTCAGCTTCTGGTAAAACTTCTTTATGTGCCCTTTCATGCCATAATGATAGCAATCAATATCTTTAAATCTGACTCTTGATTTGCTTATGTTATGTTTTCTAAATATAGAACCACAATTTTTGTTTCCCCCCTAGAGCCAGTCACCAAGACATCTGGATGAAGAAGAACCTTGAGATTTTCTTCTTATCTCTTCATTCAAGACGCCGCTCTTGGTGAAATCCATAGAGATCACACCATCTAGCGCCATTTGATAGCGAAGTTCTACATGTTTCCCAAGAGTTTAATAGGGAACCAAGAAGAAGAACGCCTTGAATTTTTTCATAAAATTTGATGGCCATAAAATATAACTAGTTCATGATCACCTAAAAATTATTCAGATGATCAGTCATGGGAGAACCATCATGATATTTAGACTTAACATATGCTTTATCAAGAATATTTTATTATTTTCAGTCTTTCATGCATATAAATTTTAAATATTCTCTCATAGGATTCGAGCGTGTGTCTCTCTATAAATATGATTCAACACATTATCGTCAATCTATTGCTTAATAAATCCACAAATTCATCTATGCAACAAATTTCATTCTTCATCTATTTTATCATCAAGCTTTATAGTGATAAAGACTAATTGATAATTTTTTATATATAAAGTAGATCTTTCATCTTCCCTTCCAAATGACATTATTAACACCACTAAAAGAAATCATTCTACTTTTGTTGCTTCCATCATTTCTCCCTAAACATATAGCTATTGCAAATGCGCTGATACCAGTTCGTTGGGAAAATGCAGATTAATATAAATATATATATGGTCAAAATAATAAAAATAAAATGGGAAAATAATGACTCCAAAAATTTTACGAGAAAACTTTTTCAAATAAGGAAAAAATCACGGGCCAAGAGGAACAAATGATATTACTATAGCAAGAAATTTTTACATTGTATAGTCACCAATACAATACTCAAAGTGAGTACTACACACACAAACAGAATAAAACTCTTTTGACTATCCTCCTTGTTAAAATATCACCCACACTTTTTTTTCTTCACAGACTACTTTCTTGTATAGTCTATGGTATACCTCACTTTGCTCTTTAATATTTTATATCTATCTTGATGTGTACTTAAAAATGAGCAAGAGTTCTCTATTTATAGATATTTTTTGTCCCTATTGATGTCATCATTGACATCATGAAAAAACCAATGTTTCGAACTTTGGTAGATTTTTTGGTAAGATTTGCTTTTAAAAAATGGCGATCTTTTGATTATTGAGATTTGCAGTGAAATGAGACTCAACAATGGTAAATGGGGTTGGACCATGCAACATTTGTTGACATTTAAAAATAGAGCTGAACATGCTCTCCAAATTTATCTTTCCTTTTATTTTCTATTTTTTATTCACGAATTTGGGCAGCCAATTTGGGGAAGCCTTTTAATTTTTTTTGGGCATAAATAAATAAAATGTCCCATGTGTTCAAGACAGATATTTTATTTTTTGTTTTTAAATGGTTTAAATTAACTTCCATTAAAAGTTATAGGTGAGCATAACATTTACTGGACCTTCTATGACAAAATATTTGTCACTTTTCACTCGTAGAGAGTTAAATAAGAGAATTTTAAGTAACTTTTCAAAGTATTAATATTTGTCACTTAGATTGGCACTTTACTTATTCGAAATAAGTCTTTTATTTATATAAAAAATAGCATTTTTAGTTTCTTAACGGTTTGACCAAACTAACAGGCTAAAAAACATAAGCTAACAAAGAAAAATTAACTTACGAAGAACTTTTTTCTTCTATCAATGCCTATGTCAAAAGGATTTTAAATTTTGTTCAATTGTCATTGCATTAGACTTCTTACACCATTATGTAATTTTAAAGGTTATATATTTAACTTTTCATATAATTATAATTCATGATAAAAACATATAAAAAATAAATTCTAACCAAAGTTTTTCCTTTTCCAACATTGTGTCATGATCCAAAATTATAAGTCGTGATGACATTTATATTTCCAACAGATTGGAAAGCCAACCCACTAGTTTTACCTATTCAATTTAATATATGAAAGAAAAATAAGTGAAAAAGAAAATATCTCGAATACTAAGTCCTTCAACAATATGCGAAAAACTAAAATACCACCCAAGATTTAGTGTCATAAGTACAAGAGATTTTAAAACACAGTGAAAATCTAAAATTAAAATGACAAGTCTAGGCATAAGAAATATCCTATTTCATTACTAAACAATAGAAATAATAAAAAGATGGAGGAAGGTGTGAACCACGAAATAACCAAGTAGCTCACCACAACTCCAAGATACTCAAGCTCAGACTTAGAAATCCCCATGAGATGTGCTCGTATTAAAATTCAAATTTGCATCACAAAAGAGTTCAATAAGTATAGTATGAGTATGAAACCACGTGTGCTCAATATGTCTCATCGATCGATAACAAAAAATAGTGACATGAGTATATAAAAATTCATTATCTAATTTTACAAGTCTGCATTATACTTATAATCTAAGTTTAACCAAATAGGTGTAATCAAACATCACATAATACCAAAATACCAGCGAAGCACACAATCAAATAAGAATGAAAGATATGATGAGATGCAATGCAACACCGTGAGATGATATAATTCAAATTCCAAGTAATCTCTTAGCTGAATATACACGATACTTCTCAGAAAATCATCGAGAGTTCATGATCCATGGGGGACTTGCAAGAAACATATACTGACACGAGCGATCTCCATATGTCTGTACGGATGATCTCAATGCAATATCATAAAATCAAACCATCCCCAACACAAAATATCTCCACGTGTCCAACTCGTAATCATAAAATTATCTCAACACGGACGATCTCCATGTGTCAGACCCATTCTCATACTTAATCTCACGTCAATACATGTGCACAATACAATATCAACAAAATAGGGGATGATGATGCATCTCAATCAATCAAATATCGATATGACATATAATCACCTCAACTATCACAAATATATGTGTTCAATAAAGAAAAATAACCACACAAAAGAAACCAAGTCAATAACACTTCAACTAATGTCCATATGCTTTGACATTCTCAGATTATAGTTTGCACTTTTATAGTAATAAACTTTCCCTTTGATAACATTAGTACTCGTATCAATGCCCGTCACACAATGGTACGAGACCACCATCTTTCACCCTTACCCATTATCTATTCCATTTTTAATCTTTAATTAGAAAAAAAACGTCCCTCAATTAAGTCTAGGAAGTCCTAACATACTTTGAATGTTCAATCTATGTTACGAATCCTCAAGATTTTGACTTTCCCTTATGCAGAGCTTTAGACCATTCTCAATCTATCAAATATGCATTATTCATAAGAATTCAAGTTTGTAAACACTCATAATTGTAATACGCCGAGCCTAGATAAAAAAACTCACCCAAAAGTTGAATCCATGCTCACAATTACAAAATTGAAATTTTAGTAAAACTAAATAAAATAATATATATATATATATATAAATCGTACAACACGAATTTATAATCAAGTTCCTAATCTTGACATGTTGAGTCTCATATTTCTTAAATTTCTAACCTAGGATTAAGTCTCAGTTTCTCCAGATAACTCAAATCTAATGATATTCATATAATTTACCTATATTTAATTTCATATACCAACCTGTCAAAACTGAAATAATAATTTAATAATCATAAGAAACATGCAACTTTACTTACTGAAGCAAAAAAAAATTGTCCAACACCCATCAACTTAAGAAAATGTCACCTTTATCATTAAAATCTATCGAATGATTACTATCATTAACAAATCATTAGTTGTTACACCTCAAATTTGAAAAGAAGGAAAACTGCAAAACTTTCATAGCTAGTGTCTATGTCTATGGTCCCCACCTACGGACCATATGTGCTCTTACGGGCCGTAGGTTGAGACTCTAGGTAGTGGGGTGAATAATTTTAAAAGCCAATTTCTAGTACCCTTTTTACGGTTCACCAGGAAGTTTCATCATCCCATATACGAGTCGTAGGTAGGTCTCGTAGGTGAGTCCCGGACTTGGTGAAATTTTGAAGGTTTAAGTTGGAAATGACAAATGGCATGTATAGACCTTAGGAAGACCAATGTACCATGAGATCCGTCGAAAGTGGGTAAAATATTATATCCCAGTACTTGACCTACGGTTCACCGGGACGGTCCGTAAGTGGATCTACAAAACGTAGGTCGAGTCGACAGTTATTTTTAAGGGACTTTTTGGTCTTTTCCCTAATCGTTTTAACCTAATACTACGTCATTTTAATCCTAATTCCATAACCTATATAAGTCTTTTAAGCCTTAAATCTAACTACTCAAATCATTCTTCAATTTTTCTCAAATCCCTCCAAGTTCTTTCCAAATATTTCTCTCTCTAAAGCTTGAAGAAAAAGGCTAGGGTTTCAAGATCAAGTCTCCAAATTCATCATTAATTGTGATATTTTGGCATAAAGGTATGATAGTATTCACCTATGGAGTCCTTTCCTCCATAGGATTCCTAAATTCTCCAATTTTACAAGTTAGAATCTCCAATTGAAATTAGGATTTTTATTCACTCTCATGAGTTCTTTTCAATTATGATCTAATTGATTGTTTTATATATATTTTATGCATGAATTGAGATAACTGCATGTTTTTAAGTTGAATTCACTTGAACCCATGCATTATCCATGATTTCTATATTTGGATCATATGATGAAGCTTTGACATTATAAAAGATGAATTTATAAAGTATGCATGTTCTTTATGAAATTGATGAAAATAATTTAAGGTTGCTTTGAGAGTAAAACATCGATGTGTTGTTGGTGTTGTAAAAGTATTTTCTCACATTCTAGATACTACTCATAACATGATTACGAAAGGATTTTCTCACATGAAGGATTCATAGGGTTAAAGTTTTTCTAAACTAAACTTTGAATCAAGAATTAGGAGCTATCTAATGAATTCTAGCTTGGATTGACTACTTGATGAGCCCTTCCATGGATGATAAGACAAGTAACGATTACCCATGTCCCATAATGATAAGACAATTTAAGATTAATGACTATTCTGTGGGATTTATGCTTAGCACTAAGTGGACACGTGACGATTACCCATGTCCCATAAACTATGTGCCACCATTGGTTTGTCTTAGATAAACATTATCTAGTGGATCCACCTAAGCTAGAAGTTTATGGTTCTTACCTTGGCAAGTTAGGACATCTCTTTTTGGTGTGGGATATACACTAGATTCCATGTTACATTTGTAGACACCCATGCAAACTTGGAATGAAATTCTTTCCACACCAACATATAATAATATAGAAAGTTCTCATCATGCAAAAATTAAAATCCTAAACCCAAAAATTGAACTTTAGGTATGGTTTTACCTGAAGGAACTTGCGACTGCTATTCGTAATTTGTACAAGTATGTTTTTTTTGGCCTAACTTATTTTCTCTAAAATAATTATGAACCAAAATTATTGAATTCAACTATTTTATTTTACACATGGGTTAAGTGACATAGGATATTAATTGAATTTCAGGCTTGGTCCATTAACTTTCAATGAAAAATCAATTGTTTGATAAATACCCATCAACTAAATAATCGTAGTTAAACAAATAGTTTAAAATTTTCATTAAAATTTTACGGGAATGATCTTATTTGAAAAATGAGTTGTAGTATTCAAAATTACCTAACAGGTCCTTACATTATCTTCCACTAAAACTAACGTTCTTCCTCAAACAGTGAAAGATTAGAAAGTACATGAACACTCAACAAAGCTGAGTATTTCTGATCCACATGTTTTGACTCACTTATACACTGAATAATCTCAAATGTACCGTTATACCTCGAGCTCAACTTTTTCTTCTTCTCAAATCACATCACACTCTTCATAGGTAAAAATATTTTATAAACTCACTTTCAAACCATGAACTCCAAATCATGAACCTTTTAATATGCATAACTCTTTTGCTTACTTTAAACTGTGAGAAGCCTATCCTGAATCAACTTTACTTTGTCCAAGGACTCCCTCAACAAATTTGTGTCCCAAAGTCTATTCTCAATTGCATCAAACCAACCAATTAAAGATCAACATTTCTATCATATAATGCCTTGAATGGTTCCATCTTAGTGCTCGAATCGTAATTTTTGTTGTATGTTGTAATGACTTTAAAGTTCATTTTTGAATTTTTTTTAAAATTAGCATTTTACCCTTTTGATAATTTTCCTGAGTCATATTTTATCAGTTTTTGAAGTTGATTTTAAAATTTGACTGAAAAAGTTGTAGGTTTTTGGAAGTTCTGAGTTTTGAAAGGTTCAAAGTGGTTAAAGGTGATTTTTAGTAACAACCGGAGTTTTGAGTCTCAAATTTCATCAGTTTCATTAGCTTCGAAATGTAGAATTTGGTCTAGGAGTGTTAACATTTTCTATTTCGGAGTTGTTTCATGAATTTGACTCCTTGAGTTGGAAGTTTAAGTGAATTTAGACTTTGATTTGACTTTGGTCAAAAGTTGGAGTTCAGATGCTTGGATTGAAATTATGATTATTCCATCGGATTCGGAGGATAATTTTACGCCTAGGTGAAGTCTTGATTGATTTTTTGGAGGTTTAGAGGGCAGTTTAATATTTTTTTTAGTGTTAAAATGATTTATTACAACTTTCACTGGTTTCGGGTCAGGGAGATACTGTACCCGTATTTTGATATTTTCATTGAGCCTGGAACATCAAGTTTTTTTGGGAAGCATATATGGATTGTGTACTTGGGTTTTCGATTGAGTTCTAAGGTCCATTTGGAGAATTTTGTGTTTGGTGTTTGTTGTGTTCTGGTGCCAATCATTTGTTCATCGCTATCGCGGGACTTTTATTCGCGATCGTGTAGATTTATTTTATGATGTGTTGTGGCCGTGTGGGGTCCATTGTGATCACGTAAGTTTATCTTTATGTGCTTCACGATCACGTAGCTATAGTGTTCTCATCAACGCGATTGTGTTGCCATGTGTCGCAATCATGATGGTCAATTTAATGAGTTGACCAATTTTACTTATTGTGATCGCAAGACTTTGCGTCGCGATTGTGATGAAAAAATATTACCTTGGCCAAATGTTTTTCAAAAGTCACAATTTTAGCCCTAGTTCACTATTTTTGAACTTTGATAACTCTTGAGAGGCGATTTCTCAAGGTTTTTTGTGTTGAATCAGTTAGGTAAGTATTTGTGACCCTAAATCTTCATTTCTCATTTCTCATTTCTCATTTCTTATTTTTAAACATCAAATTCTTGGTTTTGAACTTCATAGTTTGGCAATTTTCAAGAACTTAAATCTTTATGTAAAATGGTGATTAAGGGATGATTTAACCTTAATTTTCAATGGGACTTCACTATTGAGATTCAAATTATTTGAGTAACATGATTTTACAAGAATTTTCCAGATTTAACCCTAGTTTTTGGGAATGAGTTTTTGGCCAACTTACCCCCGATTTCTAAAATATTTGATATGGTTGTTCTTGGTTTCAATTCTTATTGTGATTCCAAATTTGATTGGATTATGTTGATTTAGTGTCACGACCCAATTTATCAAGTCATGATGGCACCTACTATAACCCACCGGCAGGTAAGCCAACCCGTAACCTGAAACGACAAGTAATGGATCTGAGGGTAGAAATTAAACAATAGTAGGAAAATAACAACATAAACAGGCGGAAGCAACCCAAAACATATATACAAATAAAGATCCCTCCCAGAACCTGGAAGTCACCAGTATAGAGCTACTACAAAATAAGTACAAGTTCCAAAACTGGACAACAGAGACTGGACTGTCTCGAAAGGAAAAAGAAAAGTCTATATATACAGATGGAGACTGAAATAGTACAAAACGTCGTGTGCTCAC
>NW_006240062.1:0-669 GCF_000226075.1 Solanum tuberosum
AATGCTGAAACTGTGCAAGAGGTGATTGAGGCTTACTCTTGATGAAGTCTGAGTGATCAAGACACTTGCGTCGTGCCGCGACGTTAAATCAAGCGCTGCTTGGGAGGCAACCCAAGATGTACAATCTGGCCAATGATAGGGTTCTGTTTCCATTTAGTAGTTTAGCTTTCTTTAATTACTTGCGTCTTTGTATAAATTTAGGTAGGTGCTTCAGTGTTTTAGTTCTTAGTGTTGGCTCGAATTAGAATAGGGTCCATGTCTAAAAATTGTCCAGAAGATGTAAAAAGAATAGCCTATTGGTTGCTACATGTGCAGGTACACCACGGAAAATCTGCAGAAAATGGTCTGGTGCAGCGGTCTACGGTGCCCCATCGACGGTCCGTCGTTTGACTTACGGACCGTGGATGGTTTCCGTAGATCCCAGGTAAGCCCCTAAATTTGTCCTAGTATAATTGTGATCTACGGTCCAGATCTACGGACCGTAGATCTACTCACGGACCGTAGACGGGGTCTGTGAGTCCAAACCTAAGATGACTGACCCGACCCGGACCCCATTACTTAAAAGCCCCGATGTTTCAAATCATTTCCCTTCCCTCCATTAATCCGGGAAACCGGATCCCCCTGCTTGTTGATTATTCGCCGGCGCTTTGCGCCACAGGTTTGCTTCAC
>NW_006240062.1:2251-21264 GCF_000226075.1 Solanum tuberosum
GGGCATCCACGGAGGTGATCTACGGACCGTAGATCCATCCACGGTCCGTAGGTTATGACCGTAGATCAGCAGGCATGATAGTGAGGATAAATCAGGGAAATCTGACCAAGTGTGGAACCACGACGCCCATTGACGGTCCGTAGACTGATCTACGGACCGTACTGTTGATCCGTAGAGTGATACTGCGAGGGTTCCAACACCTGATTTTTGAAGATTCTAAGTATGGAGCTACGGAGGGGATTGACGGACCGTAGGTCGATCTACGGTCCGTGCTGCTGGTCCGTCGTTTGCTTCAGAGAAGCTGAGTTTTGGATGTCTAAATATTTTCTAAGTCCTGAGTGACGGAAGGGACGCAAAAAACCAATATGCTACTGTTCAAATTGAACTTTCAAAGTCCAAAATCCCAATTTTAGTCCCCTTAGGGACTGCTGCTACTGCTGATTTATTAGGTTTTAACCCAATGAAATTAGCTTTCCCTTCGAAACTTGATGGAGGTTGACTCAAAGAGGATCAAATGCAAGGGAGGGGAGTCCCATTGGACTCAAACGGGAAAGTTCACGCAAAGGGAAGAACAGATAAGGATAAATATTGAGTAAGACTAAGACCCAAACTTAACAATATGATACATGAATCAAATTCCAGAGCATATTCCATTTAAACCAGTACTACTTTGCTTCTAAACAAGTAGTGTCCAAGGTGGACAAAAAGGAGAAACGAGACCAGACAAATAAGATCCAAACAAATGAAATAATTCCAAAGGGAAAAATTGAGAGTGTCACGTTTTAACTTAAGTCATATAAGGAAAAGGCATAAGGTGTTGAACAGGGAATTTGCACATATACAAATGCAAGATTTTAAACTCATCAGGATTTAAACAAAACAATGTCACAGTCCAAATGGTTTACGAGAGCTAAATAGAAATTCAAGTATGACAATCTAAACAAACTGCCACAAGCTCTTCAAAACTAACAAATTTGTTGCCCAAGAACACTCAAACAGAGACAATTTCATCAATAAGCATGCTCAAATTACAGACACATAAATGAATAATCCTAGTCTTTGATAAGAACCTACATCTGACAATGGTTTCAACTTAGCAGATAAGAGTTAAGCAATATAATTTCATGCTTAATTGAACAAAATCATTTTTTTAATCCCAAAGCTAATACCTTTTAGATCAACCAACCTTAACCATGAACATGATATGAGAACAATGAAAAAATTTAAGAGGAAACAGAGGAGCAAGGAAATAATTTCTTATATGCTCAACTTTGGATTCTAGAAAATTAAATATCATGAAGCAATCATTTGAAACCTTTGCCAAACTTGAATCTTAAATAATCATCTAGTGCCAAGACAAGCTCATACATTTGCCACAAACAAGGGAAATTAATCATACAAATGCTTGCGAGAATCTGTAATATAGCATATAAGAGTGATTCACGACAAGACACAAAAAGTGCAATCGACACAATGAGTAAGAGAGCAGTGATCAGAATCAAATAACTAGGAGGGCCATTTATGAACAAAAGAGGAGCAGACACATAGAATAGATCATTCAAGAAGCTAAACGGCTATCCAAAAATTCTATTAGACAGAGAGGAATTTAATCATATACGGGCAGAACGAATGAAACAAATTTAAACATATATGAAAGCAATAATAACCATGAACTGAAGGAAAAGAATGACAAAACCAAAAGCCATGCCAAACTTAGGAAAAGCTAAAATATGGTTTCAAACTAGAGCTACACGAGATTCACAGATTTAGAAACTATTTTGAGGTAACAACTACAAAAAGGGACTCGAAACTATACCAAAACAGGTTACCAACAACTTAAAGCCAACAACTATGAAGAAGCACAAGCAAGGGCACCATCATTTCAAAGGAGAAATACTAGAAAAAAAAAATATAGGTTTTCAAATAGTAGCTCTAACCAGAAAAATCAAACTAATACACTTAAGATCTTAGATGCATAAACATCAAATTGAATGCTTTTCATTAAAATAAATAGTGTAAGGACTAGAACCAAGATGAACATTAATCTTCACGACCAATTCAAACGAACAACATGAATAGAACACCAAAGAAGCTAGGACAATTTACGACCATAATAATAAAATAGGAAGAACAGGAAAAACATTATTAGCTATTCAATTATCAAACCAAAGTCTAAACAAAGATAGGAATTAAACAAAAACAAAGCTAAGAAAGAATTTACCTCTTTCTGCGCAACGAACTAGACGACGAGTTGGACAGAGACAATTCCCCCACCTCTTTAAGCTCGAACAACCACAAAAAGCCATAAAAGTTTAAACTATGAAACCAAGAATTCCCAAAACTTTTAGTGTACTCTTTGGTCTCCAAAAAATCAGTCGCTTGAACACTAAATGGGGTGGGTTTATATAGAAACCCAAAAAATCCCAAAAATGGATGAATTCTCGATGTGGGACTGCTGAGATTTTGAAATTCTCAGAGGATAAGGTGCGAGTTGTACAAAATTGTACGATTTCGAACGAAATTGAAGAGAGAAAAAGGAAAATCATAAATTGGAAGGATATTACCGGTGGGAGAACAAACCAAGAAGCTTTGCGTGTCCTTGGTCTCGTGCCAAGCATGCTCGTGTTGTATGATTTGAAGGAGAGAAGAATAAATTGAAGCGGAGGCAGGGGAATTGGGGTCGGGTCGTTCTTTGTTTGCTGGGTTTGGCTTCGCTGATGAGGAAGAAGATGTACAAGGTTGTTCTTTTAATCCAAATATGCCTTGGTTGAAGGACCTGGTCCTTTTACCATATCTTAAATAAATTGAACGCAAAATTAAATTACGTATTTAATTAAATATTAAGCTTCTCAACTCTTGCACAAGGAGGTAACTGGGCTCATGCATGTGCTAAGTGTGGTAAGAACCACCCGGGTAAGTGTCGCGATCGCTCTCCTGGTTGTTTCAAGTGTGTTCAAGAGGGTCACTTCATGAAAGAGTGCCCTAAGAATTGGCAAGTTAATGGGAATCAGGGCTATAGAGCCCAATATTCATCAGTTGCTCCACCAGATAGAACTGCATCTAGAGTAGCTACTTCAGGGGCATGTGGAGGTGCAAATCGTCTTTATGCTATCACGAGTCGGCAATATCAAGAGAATTCTTCAGATGTTGTCACTAGTATGATCAAAGTCTTTACTCTTAATGTGTATGCTTTGCTAGACCCAGAAGCGAGTTTATATTTTGTGACTCCTTATGTTGCAATGATTTGATGTTCTACCTGAGAAACTTTGTGAGCCCTTTTGTGTTTCTACACCTGTTATGGAGTCTATTCTAGCTGAGCGAGTCTATCGTGATTGTACCATTTCATCAATCACAAGAGCACCATGGCTGATTTAGTTGAGTTAGACATGGTTGATTTTCATGTCATTCTGGGTATGGACTGGCTTCATGCCTGTTATGCCTCCATTGATTATAGAACTCGAGCTATCAAGTTCCAGTTTCCAAATGAGCCAGTTATGGAGTGAAGTAGTAGTTCAGTAGTGCCTAAGGGTCGTTTCATTTTTCACCTTAAGGAAATAAAGTTAGGTTCCAAGGGTTGTGTCTATCACTTAGTCTAAGTTAATGACTCTAGTGTTGAGACACCTCATATTGAGTCAGTTCCAGTTGTGAGTGAGTTTCCAGAAGTCTTTCCTGATAATCTACCTGGAGTCCCTCCTGAGAGAGGGATAGACTTCGGAATATATAATCTTCTCGTTTGAGTTTTTGGTCAACTTCAAACGACCACAACTCCTAGCTCAGGATTATTTAGATGTGCTACCAGATACCTTAGGAAATATCTTTGAATTATATTTCCAACGCTACCGAGTTTTCTCAATTCCGAGTTAGTATATGAGGGAGATATGTCCATTCAAAGTTGGAATGTCTAGATAAGGAAATTCAAAACCGGATTTTTGAAGGGTATTTGGTCTTTTCCTTACCTAATTTATTAATTTCGTCTTTGGTAATGAAGTTGGGGTCTAAACTGATTGGATTCAATTTACGCTATTGAAATTGAGTTAGGGTTTTGAGAGAAGAGAAAAGAAGAGGAGAAAAGAGGAGAAGAGACAAGGAATCATTAAGTTCTTGAAGCTACGATCGTGGATTTCATCAAGGTGTGATCCCTACGAGGTATGTGAGATCACATAGCTTTGGGTTAGTTCACCCACACGCCAATCATGCTTGATTAAGCGTAATTATGTTTGCTTGATTAAGCGTAATTATGTTCTTGAAAGAAGAGTTTATGAGTTCTTGAGTCATATTGTTGAAAGTTTCATTTGAATCTTGATTGTTTAAGTTGTTGAAAAGTTTTTGAGTTTGATTCATGAAATTAGATGTCATTTTGAGTAGGTTCTTGCATATTTTAATTATGTAGGCGAATCTAAGTGTTTGGGGAAAGACCCATTCGAATTTAGAGGGTTTAGACTTGAAAAATGACCAAGAGAATTCGTCAAAAATCTGAGAAAAGGAGTGGGGAGCCGCACCACTCAGAGCGCCCCACAAATTTCTTTGAAGTTTGGCCTCTAGGGTGCCGTGCTAACCAGAGTGACCCAAGTAGACTCTGAAGTTTTGGGTCTGGCGCCCCGCGCCACTCTGAGCGCTAGGGATGCCATGTCTTCTACTTTTTCCCACTTCTTTCCGAACTTGTTCCCTTGAAACGTACCTATGTTTCCTAGCTGATTTCTACACTCTAAGGTACGTTTGAACAACATGAAATCATCAATAACATGAGATCATGAGCCTTGAATCCATAATTCAATTCAAGGAAAGTTAAGAGTCAAGTCAAGAGAAGTTCATAGAGTTTTCCAAAAGTCTTTTGCAAACATTTTAACTTTGTTTTAAGGCTTGAGTTGAGTAGAGAGTAAGAGTAAAGTTCATTTTATTCAAAAGAATATATGGGAAATAATTATTCCCAAGAGTTAAAATGTTTTCACATTTAAACAAGAACGGAAACACCGATTTCCAAGAAAGCCTTTGAGCTAGTTTTGAGTAATTATCTCAAATCACATAAAGAGTTTTGTTTCTTAAAACATATGAGCTGAGTATATTTTGGTAGTAGTATTGATGACCGATATGGGGATGAGTTCATAATAACTCAAGTCTCTATAAACCATGTAGCCATCGTGGGTAAGAAAGGGTTATACTTTTTAGATGATTCCTTAGTGCTTTTTAGCATACACTAGTGGATCCACTTAGTTGAGGTGTTCTATATCACGACAAGGTATAGGAAAGTTCTGGTAGCGTGGGCAAGATGTTGTATCATCACTTTAGCTCATAGTGATGATTGTCGGTTAGAGAAACTTCCACACTAATATATTACTTTATATGTAAATCGAGTAGTTGTTGTATTTCTTTAATACATTTAGTTGTGACCTACTGTTTAAAATGCTTTTTATAAACTACACTTTTTTTGTTGTTTTACTTTGCATTTGAGTTGAGTATCCATGAGTTGAGTAAAACTAAGGTAAGTATTCCTGTCAAGCTTATGTCATGTTTAGTTTTCCCCTTGCATGCTCATACATTCAATGTATTGATGTCATTTGTCCTGCATCATTTTATGATGCAGATATAGGTAACCAGGATCAACATCCAGCGCCTCGTTGATCCACTTGACCACTCAGAGTCAGTTGGTGAGCCACTTTGCTTCCGGAGGATTCCCTTTTTATTGCTTTGTTAGTCAGTTGTTAGGATGATAGGGGGTCTTGTCCCGGCATCCCTCTTAATATTCAAAGGCTTCATAGACATTTAGATATGAGTTCTTTAGTCTTGTATTTCAGATGTTTTGTTAAAAGACTTGAGTTTCCACTTTGGCTAATTTGAATGTTTATCCTTATGCCTTCTAACTTTATTTGAGATAGTTGTTTTAAAGTGCATTTGAATCCTTGTATTAATGCTTTAAGTCTTCCGCTATAAGTTAAGCCAGACCAAAGGTTCACTTGGGGACAACAATTATTCTCGAGTGCCAGTCCCGCCTAGGGTGTATGATCGGAGCGTGACAAAAATGTTGGAATAAGGAGATTTGGGGCTTTTATGGTGGGTTTGAGGGGGTGGGGGTGTTAGGGTTTTGCCCGCATTTTCTTACATTGTTTGAAGTTTAGTTTTGTATTGAAGGAAACTCAATGTATTACCATAAATGCTTGCACTCTATTATATCCATAAAACAATATCAGTAAAATAGAACTACTATAATTTAATATTTTATTTTACTTTTAATATTATAATTTTATAGCTATAAATTCTTATGACAATTGAGAATATTTGATGGGGACATATATCAAATGTGTATTTTTTTTTATTTTTTTGAGTAAATAGGAAAAAGCTTTAAAAAGTCATAAAAGTACTACTACTTTAATCTTTCATATGCTTGAGTGCATTTCCCTATAAATTACTAAATCTTCATCATATTTGTGTTCTTTGTTTGCTAGAAAAATGATACATTAATTAACCTCTCTCCAAACGTGCTAGATAGTGTAAGATGTGAAATAATTAAATTTCAACTATTCCAAATTCTCAAAATTTAAGAAATGTGAAACTATACACTTATTTATATTGGTTAAAAGGTCAGAAACTACATTCTACAACATATCAACACAATTTTTTTAATTAGTTGAGCTAGTAAATAAATGGTGCAATGATCCGGCCAAACTTGAATGGATTTGACGAATCATATTTTCATGAATGATATTTTATCGTTAGGGTGAATTTTTTGTAGAATTTACGTAGCATTTGATAATCAAAACTCGACATTTGATACCAATTTTTGTCATTGCGAGACTACCTATAACAATCTTTGATGATTGAGGGGTTTTGTCACCCTATATTTGATACCACTCTTAAGAGTGAAAGTAAATTCATTCTAAACTCGAAATCTATAGTTAATGATGGAGATAGTTACTACTGGTCACGATCTTAGAATATGAAAAGCGTAATTAAAGTAGGTGTTTTCCCCGTATTTTTTGTATTCAGTATCCTATTTAAAACATAATGCAAATACATTTATAAACTCGAGATCTATCGTTGATGGCGGAGATAATTACTACTCATAGTGAGTATATATTTTTTCTTATTCTATATTTGCTATCTACTTTAAAGAAAGCCCATTTTCAAATTATAGAGTTCAAGTTCAAAATTATCACAGTGTTACACATCAACGATTAGAAGAATAAACTTACAATATTATAAAGAAAAAAATATGGGGTAAAGTTATTATAAAAAAAATGGTAGGATAAAAGGTAATATAACATTATTAAAACAGTAGAACAAAATAAGATAACAACATAATCACACCAACTCACTGGTTATGTAAAGAGAGACTTCTTGTCATTACATGATAACAATTTGATAATAAAATAACATTCACATAAGAATAACTTTGAAAATTAAAATATCAAATTTTAACATAATCTAGTAATGCTTTACCAGAATGCCTTTTATGGTAGAAATAATCCCCAATAATCAGAATGCAAGACATGTCTGTACACTAGTTTTTCTCCATCTTTCAGCATTTGTGGAAATGGACCAATGACACTGTCAAGGATAGCATTCACAAATAGCGGTACAAATATTCGAGCCTTCTTGAATCATCTGCTACACAATGCCTTGATACTCTTGTATCGATCATTGCTCATGACCTGCAACAACTCACCTATGTTAACCACTAAGGAGCCTTTGATTAGATTTGCGTGGATCCAATTATCTCCTTTAGTCCCTCGGACATATAGGCCTCTTGTGTCGTCTTGGAAGAGCAAAGTGATGCAGGACCCGTAGCAGTGTCGGAGGGCCCCTATGGTCATACTTGGATTTGGGCATAGTGGATAATAGTTCATGTTGATATTCATAGGTCCCATAAAGAAAGGTTCTAAAGTTTCATCGATTTCATTTATATTGAGACCCTTCAATAACACATCTAACAAATTTTTAGCAAGTGGTTTAGCCCACTTTTGGTACTCCAAGACTTGGTACCTATAAATCAGTGAAAAATTTGGGAATTTCGTTAAGAGCGTACAAAATTTAATGGAAAGGTAATTTAATGTCAAAGTAAAGAATTTCACTAAGAGTGTTGCCATAGTCCATTAGAGACAACATTTTTACCCCACAAAGGTAGAAATAAGATATGCGTACATCCTATTCTCTCCATACCCTACTTGTGGAATTATACTAGATATATTATTGTAAAACGGATAGAAAAAATTCCTACATATGCAATATAATTCTGATTTAAGTTATATACCCCTTTATAAAATTTAGAGATGACTGTGAAAAACACGCCTGAAGTAACACATTTTTGCACGTCTCCTATCTGACTGTCATCAACTACCTACCAAATCATATCTCAAAATTAATGAGTCACTTGCCATTTGGATGAAATTTTAATCCTAATTAACTTGTGATACATCCTTTTGTGATTGTATTGAGACACTTGATCTTGTAAGTTTCAAGGTTTGTTTTGATAAATAGCTAACTATAGTTTAGATAGAAATGCAAACACCTTAGAGTTAAAGAAATGAAACTCATGAAAAAAGTAATACTACAGGTATGTTTCTTACTTACTAAAAAACACGTGACCTATAAATTTCACACAACCGAAAACCCAAAAGTTACCTTGTTTGATGAGGCCAAAGATTGCTATCATTTTGTGGATTACAACCATGTTTTATACTATCCCACCACTCTAAAACTTTAACGTTGTTCTGACCAATAGCACTCCAAAACATCAAGACAGATTCACCAACACTATAACTGCCTTTACAATACTTAACTTTTTCTTAAGCTTGCAATTCAAAGAACTTGTTGGGTTCTAAAGGGTGATTAGGGCGTCATGCGGAAGCTTGCAATTTGCAAATCATATGGTTGATAAATCACATAACAAAAACTTATACTAAAAATCAAAATAGTATTATATCAAAACTAATATAAAGAAAAACATTGAAACTTTAGAGAGAATAAATCTCCCCATAAACAAGACTCTTAAACGACTACATTGTGGATGTTATTGTTATTGTGTTAGAAGAAACAAACCTATATTTATAGAGTCCTAAAACCTTTCCTCCTAGAAAAGGAGTCCTAAGAGGAGAGAATAAATCAAATATAAAATAATATTATATTTTCCTTTCAAGAAAAGTAAAAACATTTATGGTAATGTTTTGTTTTTTCTTTAAGGAAAAATAAATCTTAAATTATGGTAAGAAAATCAGGGCAAAGCCCTAACAAATTTCCCCTTTTGGCTGGATTTTCTTGACAAAGCTTGATTTGTCTTCTTCATTGCATGATAATCTTGTTCTTCACAAAATCTCCATCACTGTTGCTTGCCATGGTTAACAATAAATTTTAAAATATATGGGTTAAAAATGGGTTTAAAATATTTTGTTTTTATTCTTAAAAATTGCAGCAACAGGAATGTTGAAAATATGTTGAAACTTCTTCTCCACATGTAGCTTGAAAAAAAAAAAATCTTCACTATCATCAAATTGATTACAAATTGGTTTGAAACCACTTGAACCTGTCTTCAACCTCATTCAAGCATTAGATCATTGAACCATAGGACCGTCGGACCATGTGCTCCGATACCACTTGTTGGGTTCTGAAGGGTGATTAGGGCGTCATGCGGAAGCTTGCAATTTGCAAATCATATGGTTGATAAATCAGATAACAAAAACTTATACTAAAAATCAAAATATTATTATATCAAAACTAATATAAAGAAAAACATTGAAACTTTAGAAAAGATAAATCTCCCCATAAACAAGACTCTTAAACGACTACATTGTGGATGGTTTTGTTATTTTGTTATAAGTAAAAAAAATATATACTTAACTTTTTCTTAAGCTTGCAATTCAAAGAACTTGTGTGCTACATCTTTCAAATCTTCAAGAACTTCAATTGGGATCCCATGATTGATGATTTGGAAGCAACCCCACTTGGTTGCCGCTTCTTGAATTGATTTTTCAACATGAAAATCATAAAAAAAATAAAAAATCAATTGTTGTGATTGATTCTTGATTGTCAATTTGGGATTTGTCTAGTCTGTGTTCTTTTGGTTGAATACATTGATTTGGGATAATTTTAAGCCTTTTGTCTACTAGACCTTTGATTCCATTTGTTTTCTTGATTACAAAGTCAAGTATGTCATCATTTGTTTCAAATTTTGATGAAGTCATTTGTGTGTTGAATTTTAATGAGTGTGTACTAATAGAACAAGGAAATTTGGCGTTTTGCTATGGTGGGTTTGAGAGGAG
The DNA here is from genome assembly GCF_000226075.1 of Solanum tuberosum. Taxonomy (NCBI): domain Eukaryota; kingdom Viridiplantae; phylum Streptophyta; class Magnoliopsida; order Solanales; family Solanaceae; genus Solanum; species Solanum tuberosum. The sequence goes on from NW_006240062.1 coordinate 12,502, forward strand.
TGTCTGTGGGGGAGGGAGGGGAAAAAGGGTTGGTCTATGAAATGATGGAAGAAGGAGATTTGGGGTTTTTATGGTGGGTTTGAGGGGAGAGGGGTATTAGGATTTTTCCCGAATTTTCTTACATTGTTTGTAGTTTATTTTTCTATTGAAAAAAAGTCAATGTATTGCCAGAAATGCTTGTACTCTATTATATCCATAAAAAAATATCAGTAAAATAGTGCTACTATAATTTAATATTTTATTTTATGTTTACTACTGTAATTTTATCGCTATAAATTATTATGACAATTGAGAATATTTGATGGGGACATATCGCCAATGTGTATTATTTTTTATTTTTTTTGAGTAAATAGAAAAAAGCTTTAAAAGTCATAAAAGTAGTACTACTTAAATCTTTTAGAAGAAAAAACTTCAATTTCTTGAGTGCATTTCCCTATAAATTACTAAATTTGCATCATAATTGTGTTCTTTGTTTGCTAGAAAATTGATACATTAATTAACCTCTCTCCAAACGTGTTATATAGTGTAAAATGTTAAATAATTAAATTTCAACTATGTCAAATGCTCAAAATTCAAGAAATGTTAAATTATACACTTATTAATACTGGTTAAAAGATTAGAAACTACATTCTACAACATATCAACACAGTTTTTTTAATGAGTTGAGCTAGTAAATAAATGGGGCAATGATCAGGCCCAACTTAGATGGATTTGACGAATCATATTTTCATGAATGAGTTTTTGTCGTTAGGGTGAATTATTTGTAGAATTTACGTCGTATTTGATAATCAAAACTCGACATTTGATACCAGTTTTCGTTATTGAAAGACTGCCTATAACAATCTTTATTGATTGAGGGGTTTTGTCACCCTATATTTGATACCACTCTTAGGAGTGAAAGTAAATTCATTTTAAACTTTAAATCTATAGTTAATGATGGAGATAGTTACTACCGGTTCACGATGTTAGAATATGATAAGTGTAATTTAAGTAGGTGTTTTTTCCCCTCATCATCCTATTTAAAACTGAATGCAAATACATTTCTAAATTCGATATCTATAATTGATGGCGGAGATAATTACTACTCATCATGAGTACATGTTTTTTCTTATTCTATAGTTGGTATCCTCTTTAAAGAAAGCCCATTTTCAAATTATAGAGTTCAAGTTTAAAATTATCACAGTGTTACGCATCAACAATTAGAAGAATAAACTTACAATATAATAAAGAAAAATATATGGGATAAAGTTATTTTAAACAAAAAGTAGGATAAAGGGTAAAATAAGATTATTAAATCATTAGAACAAAACAAGATAATGACACAATCATACCTACTCACTGGTTATGTAAAGAGAGACTTTTTGTCATTACATGATAACACATTTGACAGTAAAATAACATTCATATAATAAGAAATGTATAAATTAAAATATCAAATTTTAACAAAATCTAGTGATGCTTTACGAGAAGGCCTTTTACGGTAGAAATAATCTCAATAATCACAATGCAAGACATGTTTGTACACTGGTTTTTCTCCAGCTATAAACATTTGTGGAAATGGACCAATGACACTGTCAAGACTAGAGATCACAAATAGTGGTATAGATATTCGAACCCTGCTCGAATCAACTGCTTCACAATGCTCGATACTCTTGTATCGATCATTACTCATGATCCGCAACAAGTCACCTATGTAAACCGCTAAGGAGCCTTTGATTGGATTTACGTGGGTCCAATTACCTCCTTTAATCCCTCGAACATATAGGCCTCCCGTGTCATCTTGGAAGAGCAGAGTGATGCAGGACCCATCGCAGTGTTGGCGAGCCCCTATGGTGATACTTGGATTTGGGCATGGGGGATAATAGCTCATGTTGATATTCATAGTTCCCATCAAGAGAGGTTATAATGATTCATCGATTTCAATGACATTGAGACCCTTCAGTAACACCTCTAACAACTTTTTTGCAAGTGCTAGCCTACTTTTGGTACTCCAAGACATGGTACCTTTAAACTAGTGAAAAAGTCGGGAATTGCGTTAAAAGCGTACGAAATTTAATGGCAAGGTAATTTAATATCAAAGTAAAAAAATTCACTAAGAGTGTTTCCAATGTAGAAATAAGATATGTGTATATCCTATCCTCTCCATACTCTGCTTGTGGAATTATACTTGGTATATTATTATAAAACAGATGGAAAAAATTCCTACATATGCAATATAATTCTGATTTTTGTTATATACCCCTTTATAAAATTTAGAGATTATGGTAAAAAACACGCCTGAAGTAACACTTTTTTTGCAAGTCTCGTATCTGACTGTCATCAACTAACTATCAAATAACATCTCAAAATTAATGAGCCACTTGCCATTTGGACAAAATTTTAAGCCTAATTAACTTGTGACACAACCTTTTGTGATTGTATTGAGACACTTGGTCTTGGAAGTTTCAAGGTTTGTTTTGATAAATAGCTAACTATAGTTTACATAGAAAATGCAAATACCTTACAGTGAAAGATATGAAACTCATGAAAAAGTAATACTACAGGTATGTTTAATACTTACTCAAAAACATGTGGCCTATAAATTATACAAAACCAAAAACCCAAAAAGTTACCTTGTTTGAGGAGGACAAAGATTGCTATCATTTTGTGGATTACAACCATGTTTTATACAATCCCTCTACACTAAAACTTTTTCATTTTCCTCACCAATAGCACTAAAAAACATCAAGCCAAATTCACCAGAACTATAACTGTCTTGACAATACAAAACTTTTTCTCCAGCTGGCAATTCAAAGAACTTGTGTGCTGCATCTTTCAATTCTTCAAGAACTTCAATTGGGATCCCATGATTGATGATTTGGAAGCAACCCCACTTGGTTGCTTACTTCTTGAAGTAATTTTTCAACATTTAAATCATAAAAAATTGATAAATCAATTGTTGGGATTGATTCTTGATTGTCAATTTGGGATTATTCTAGTGTGTGTTATTTTGGTTGAATACATTGATTTGGGATAATTTCAAGGCTTCTGTCTACTAGACCTTTTATTCCATTTGCTTTCTAGATTACAAAATCAAGTATGTCATCATTTGTTTCAAATTTTGATGAAGTCATTTGTGTGTTGAATCTTGATGAGTGTGTACTAATGGAACAAGCAAATTTGGGGTTTTTCTATGGTGGGTTTGAGAGGGGTGTGTGTGGGGGAGGGGCGGGGAAAGGGTCTGTCTATAAAATTGTAACACCTCGCTATTTGAAAGAACTAGAAAAACTAGAATTAGAAAGAGTCATTTTCCCCTATTTGACCTGCCCGTGGAATGAGTACTAGCCCAGAAGTGGTGGACCATGGGACCCTTCATGGGCCGTGGCCCACCTCACGGGCCGTGCTGGAACTTGTGGAAGCCAGGCAGAGTCCACCAGGCCCAGACGTCAGACCACAGGACCCTTCACAGGCCATGGTCCTACTGACGGACCGTGGTGGCGCCTGTAAAAACTGTCCCAGAAACCTACAGCTAGAGGACCAAGGACCACAAATGGCTTGATGGTCTGTGGTCACTTTAACTGTCCGTCAGAGGGGCCATGGTCAACTGCATCAAATTTTTAAATATGGTTATTTTGGTCTATTTCCCCTATGTGTTGTACACCTAAACTATGTCGTTTAACCCCTATACTACGTCGTTTTGCTCAGTTTAAGCCTAGTAACTTAATTAGAACTTACCCTAACCAATTATTCACCAAAATCAAGAGAAACTTAGAGCAAAATAGAGGAAAAGTTGAGCACCCCTTTAGGAAAATGCAACAAGGTTTTAATCTGATCCAGCCCCAAAATTGAAAGATTTCTCCGTGAATTTCGTCACCAAGTATCTGGGATTTCACTAGTGAGTTCCTTTCACCCATTAGGTCCCTAGAATTCAATCAAATTCTTGATTCCTTCCATATTATCTAGACCTAGGGTTTCTAGAATTTCAGCAAATTACTATGATTCAGTTACTTTAACGTTTTAATCAGATTACCATGTTTTAGTATTGTTTTTGCCTAGATTTTTGCATAAACTCATAACCCTAGTTATGTAGTTCTTTAGTTCATGAATTACATAAGGTAGGAAAATTAAACAGATACACATGCCTCAGCTTTCAGATGTTTCATTATTAGAAATAAATGTTGTATTTTCAGATTTGCATGTTAGATTATTGAGCTATCCAGTTTACTTTAGTTATGTTATAAATTGCACATATTCAATTGGGAGTAGGCTTTATACCGAGTTGGACTATGATCAGTCACCCTCAAGTCCTAGAACTACATATCCCCATAGGCTATAAGTCCCCTCAGTTTAGTGATCACGCCAGTCATGCCTCTATACCTCTGGCAGGTTATATTGGGTCCTCTCGATGGGGCGTATACATCGGATTCCACATTTAGCTCCTGTGGTTATATGTTGGTTATTAATAGCTCCCATAGTCAGATTCTAGTGCATTGACCAGGTCATCACTTACAGTTCAGATTTCAAATTCAACATGTTATAAACTTGGTCATTGCATTCATTTAGTTCATGTTCAGTATTCTCAGCATAGTATCATGTTCATATTATATAATTGTTTTACCACTTTGTTCAGTTATATGTTTTATTTAGTTTTATTTTATCCTGCATGCTCAGTGCCTTTCAAGTACTGACGCATACTCTACGCTACATCTTCTCGTGGTGAAGGTTCAGGAGCTCAGCACTCAAATCACGCATAGATCGGTTCCTGATCTTCGGTTCAGCAGCATCACTGGTGAGTCCTCATTCTTCGAGGATGGTTGACATGATTATCTTTCTATTTTCAGTTCTTACTTTCAGTTTTTGCTCTATTTAGCTGGGGCATGCCCCGACATCTCTAGTCAGTTAGAGGCCTTATTTCAGACATAGTTAGATTTAGCTTTAGCTTTGGAGTTTGATATTTCAGTTGTCATTAAACTCACAGTTTATTTATTCAAATAGTAATGGGTATTCCCCATCTTTTCAATTTTATGATGATTTAAGCTTCCACACATTACTTTCTTAATTCAGTTATCTTTAAATATCCTTATGATATGCCAGTAGGGTTAGCTTGGGGTCACTCGTGATCCTAGGTCCCGTGTCCGCATCCTGGGGGTAGCTTGGGGGTGTGACAAACTTGGTATTAGAGCACTAGGTTTAAGAGTCCTAGGATATCTGAAAAGCTGCACTAAGTAGAGTCCTTTTCATGGGTGTGAAGTGCACCACATCTAATAAGAGGGAGGCTACGAAGTGTTTTAGGAAAACTTCACTTTCTTGATATTCTTATCGTATGTTGGTATAATATCTTTTTCTAATCCATCGTTATGCGTTTTCAGATCATGCCTCCTCATAGAGCACGCAACACTAATGCCGCTCCTCCATTCCCAGATCATAAAGTTTCGAATGCTGAGTTTTGGAACACTATTCAGCTTTTGTCTTAGAATGTGACCAACCAGAACAACCAGTAGGTTCCAGTTCCTGCAAATGCTAGTGGTGGATCAGTGGCATCCAGGGTTTGTGATTTTTTTAGGATGAATCGGCCTGAGTTCTTAGGGTCACAAGTTGATGAGGATCCCCAAAACATCATAAATGAGGTCAAGAAGATCTTTGGCATGATGCAAGTGACCGAAAGAGATAGGGTAGAGTTAGCATCCTACCAGCTTAAGGATATAGCTCACATATGGTTTACTTAATTGAAAGAAAACAGGGGTATGGATGCAGCTCCTATAACTTGGGTGGTAGTGTTTTAGTGAGACTTTTCTGGACAAGCTCTTCCCAAGAGAATTGAGGGAGGCAAAAGCTCAAGAGTTCATGAATTTGAGGCAAGGTAGCTTGTCAGTCCAAGAGTACGGAATCAAGTTCACCCAACTCTCCAGGTATGCTCCTCACATGAATGTTGATTCCAGGGCTCAATTGAACAAGTTTCTATATGGGGTATTTGACTTAGTGAAAACAGAGTGTTGAAATTCTATGTTGCTGGAAAATATGAACATCTCCAGGCTTATGACTCATGCTCAGCACGTTGAGAGAGATAAGTTTAGGGAACAAGCTAAGGATAATAAGAAGGCTAAGACAGGGAACTATGAGTATTCTCAACAGAAATTGGGTGGTGGATCGCTCATAGTTTCAACAAAAGTCTTCAGCTCCAGCACCTTCATTAGCTAGTGTTCCATCTTCCAAGTTTCGGCAGGATCAGAAAGGTAGGGCATCAGGCTCTAAGTCACAGAGGTGTATTTCAGGCACCTGAACCTACCCAACTTGGCCTAAGTGTGGTAAGAACCATTTGGGCAAGTGTCTTGCACGAAAGAAAGGATGTTTTGGATGTGGTCTCAGAGATTTTCCTTCTTCTAAACAGGATCAATGAGGCAATAGTGGTAGGGCTCAGTATACAACTTCAGCAGCACCAGCAGGTCGCTCGACTCAGTAGGGTAACTCATCTGGTATAGGTGGCAGTCAATACCAAAAAAGGTTGTATTCTCTTCAGGCCCGCGAGGATCAGAAAGATTCTCCTGATGTAGTCACTCGTACATTACGAGTTTTAACATAGATGCTTATCTTTTGTTAGATCCAGGGGATACTATTTCCTTTGTAACTCCTTATATAGAAGTTAACTTCGATGTTAGTCTAGAAACTCTCTCAGAACCCTTTTCTGTCTCTACTCCAGTCGGTGATCCAGTTATAGCTAGACGGGTATACATAAATTGCCCTGTCACAGTCTCTCAGAAATTCACCTCAGCAGATCTTGTAGAGTTAGAAATGGTAGATTTCAATATCATTCTAGGCATGGAATGGCTACATTCCTGTTATTCCTTAGTCGATTGTAGAACTAGAATCATTCATTTTCATTTTCCAGACGAACCAATCTTTAGAATGGAAGGGTAGTAGCTTAGCGCCTATGGGTCAGTTTATTTCTTACCTTAAGGCCAGAAAGATGATCTCTAAGGGTTATCCTTATCACCTAGTTCGGGTTAAGGATTCAAGCTCCGAAACCCCAACTCTTGAGTGAGTTCTAGTAATTAATGAGTTCCTAGAAGGGTTTTTCCAGAAGATCTTCCTAGAGTTCCTCCTGAAAAGAAAATCGACTTTGGAGTTGATCTCCTTCTAGATATCCAGCCTATTTTTATTCCTCCTTACAGATTGGCTCCAGCTGAGCTTAAGGAATTCAAAGAAAAATTGAAAGAACTTCTCGATAAGGGATTCACCAGACCTAGTATTTTCCCATTGGGTGCACCAATGTTGTTCGTGAAAAAGAAAGATGGTTTCCTCAGGATGTGCACTGACTATCGGTAGTTAAAGAAAGTCACAATCAAGAATAAGTACCCTATCCCCAGGATTGATGACTTGTTTAATCAACTTTAGGGTACTAGTCATTTCTCAAAGATAGACCTCATATTCGGTTATAATTAGCTCAGAGTCAGAGATATTGACATCCCGAAAATAACTTTCAGAACTCGGTATGGTCATTATGAATTCTTAGTTATGTCATTTGGACTAACCAATGCTCCTGCAACTTTCATGGATTTGATGAACAAAGTGTTCAAGCAGTATTTGGACTTGTTCGTTATCATCTTTATTGATGATATCCTCATTTAATCTAGGAATGAGGAAGAACATGCGACTCATTTGAGGGTTGTCCTGCAAACTCTTAAGGGTTGATAGTTATTCGCTAAGTTTAGCAAATGTGAGTTTTGGTTGCAATCTATTGCTATCCTTGGTCATATTGTGTCTAGCGAAGGGATCCAAGTGGATTCTCATAAAATAGAAGCAATGAAACATTGTCCTAGACCTACCTCTCCTATAGATATCAGAAAATTCTTGGGTTTGGCTGGTTATTACAGAAGGTTCGTGGAAGGATTTTCATCCATTACTTCTCCATGACTAAGTTGACTTAGAAAAAGGTTAAATTTCAGTGGTCAGATGATTGTGATTAAAGCTTCACAGAACTAAAAACTAGGTTGACTACAACTCCTGTTTTGACTCTACAAGAGGGTTAAGGCGGTTATGTGATCTATTGTGATGCCTCTAGAGTCGGCCTAGGTTGTGTATTGATGCAACGAGGTAAGGTTATAGCTTATGCTTCTAGACATCTTAAGGTGCATGAGAAGAATTATCCGACTCATGACCTCGAGCTTGCAACGGTAGTATTTTCACTTAAGATTTGGAGATATTACTTGTATGGTGTTCACGTAGATGTGTTCACAGATCATAAGATCCTTCAAGTAGTGTTCACCCAGAAAGAGTTGAATCTTCGCCAGATGAGATGGCTTGAGTTCCTCAAGGATTATGATATGAGTGTGCTTTATCATCCATGTAAGCCAATGTAATAGCAGACGCTCTTAGTAGACTATATTGATAGGGGAAATGGACATAGCAAGGTTTATGATCCATGTGCACCAGGTTGAGGAAGACAAGTTGAAAGATAGAGAAGAGTTCTGCAATAAGAGGGCCAAGACAATAGGTAATGAGTCCGGTCAGCAAAAGGCTAGAAATGCGATCTGGTCATCTTTTCAGCAAAGGCCAAGTAGGCCTGCTCTATCAGCAACTAGTGCACCTGCACCGAAGCATAGAGGTGACTTCAGGAATTAGAATTTGTAGAACTTCAAAGCTCGACCTACTCAGTCTCAGGGTAGTGTAACATAAGGGGCAAACTGGACTCCTACATGTGCTTAGTATGGTAGAAACCACCCAGGAGCGTGTCGTGATGGCTTCAATGCTTTCTTCAAGCGTGGGCAGACTAGTCAGTTCATGAGA
>NW_006240063.1:0-9347 GCF_000226075.1 Solanum tuberosum
AAAGTAAATACCTCGGGACTTAATTCTTAAGCTAAAGTAGAGATAGAAATGAAGAGCAAGACTTACTTCTAGCGAATATCATCCAGATCTTGATGCTGAGGTTATGGCAGCAAATACCTACAACATTTAAACATTAAATTGTCTTGGTAATTATAGCAGTAAATACCTGCAACATTTAAACATTATATAATTTTATTTCTCAAGTTAAATTGGCGAATTAAGAACATGTAAAGGCCTCTTACCAGATGCTATTACAAACTTCACCCTGTTCACTTAATCAGGCAACAGATTGATGAAATGCAAAGAGTTTTACTTCATTTAGCCTTTTCCATCATGAGGACTAGAGGTTCATTTAGTCGAGTTAACTTGCACGTGTTAGAATATATTTTTAATTGCGTGTTTAGTAAATCAGATAGCTCCCAAGCTTGTAAGCTTGTGGCACCATGAGAAAACAAAATAGCTTCAATATAAACATGTCTTTGAAAGTGCTACGCAACTCTACAAACACTTTAGTACCTGAGGCTTTAGATGATATGTAGACAAGATTAAGTCGTAGATATTACTTGCTCAATATAAAACAGAAGGAATTATTAAAAATTAAAAGCGAATAGCAGAAACTGATCTCAGCGAAGACTACTTCAAAAATATCTTTACTTCGTCCTGCCAAAAACCATTTCTGCACATTTCCCATGAAACCATTACCCATCCAAGTCAAACATAGAAGGTACACACTAAGTAGTTTCCAGGAAAACATACAACTCTCATGTTGCCTCCATGCAGAATCCTCAACTAAGCATAATAGTAGTAAATGTTTGCATTTATCAAAAGTTACTTCCAATCAAATAAAGCTGAATCTTTCATGGACAATATTAATGATGATCAAGTTAAAAATGTCCATGCCTTTAGTAGAACCAACTCAGAGATAACTGAAATTCATTGTCTACTTACTATCAGCAACACAAACTGCTCAGAATTGACCAATGACTAGCATATTGCAAGCCGAGAAAGCTACTGTTTCATTACCTGTGTTGCATAGGTTGAGCTTTGTGCAAGAAACTTCAAATACTCTTGCTTCTTTATATCATCAACTTCTAAACACTTGGCAGAGAAGCAAGACACTGATGAACTTAAACTGAAAAAGCAATGATGTACTGATTTTCTGGCAGGTAACCAGAATTGATTTCAAACAATTCTACAACTGATAATGTCGGCTTCTAGGAGTCGTCAGCTTTAATTGAGGCTAGCTTATTTCAACATGAAACATTAGATTATCCAATGTCGTTTATAAATGCACTCTAAGAAGTTCCTTATTTCAACAGAATACTGAGGCTTATTTTAGCACTTTGAGAAATCCTTTATTTCATTATATTACATGTTATTGAAGCTTCACATCACTTATTTCAGCAACAACTCATTTTACCACATCTAGCCTAGACTTTATAGTGTATAAACTAATCATTCTCTCCTTGAACATAAAAATTTGATGATTATTAAATGTCTAATCTAATATTTTTGGTTTAGATAGAGAGGCTATTTTAATAAACTCTCGGAGGAAATAATTATTTTTCTTTCTAAGCTCCTTTAATACATATTCATAACTGGCAAGAAAGAGTTTGAACCATAGTATCACTCCTTCAATTTACAACAAGAAAAAGCACCAGAAAGTCCACTCTTTCAAACAAATGCTTATTTAGCGGCACAGATCATCAATATAAACCATAAAATAAGTCAAGTTTAATTGTAATGCGTGGCATTACGTTTAACCCAATCTTTAGCTCTATCATAATAATTCATAGCAGAAAGCTGATCATTAGGAATAACAACCATAACTTCTAGATCACTACCAGCAAGAGCACTCATAGTACATTTAAAGTGAGAAAAACATAAAGAACCACTTTAGAATATCAATCGAAAAAACAAAAAGATGTTGTATACCACACAAGTTCAAATGATCTTAAATCAGAATACCAAAATCAACAAGAAGCAGCTTTTTAACACTAGATTCAATATTACACTAACATTATTTATCACCAAAAAATGAACCCAAACAAAAGTATAAACAGAAAATTTATATCAACACATTTTTCTGAAAAAAAGAAAGATATTGTGCAGGTGAGAAAAAGAGAGATACCTTTTACAGAGAGAATGAGTCGGTAGTGAGTAGTCACAACAATAAAAGAGAAAAAGAGAGATACCTTTTATAGAGAGAATGAGTCGGTAGTGAGTAGCCACAACAATAAAAGTTACCTGTAGTAGAAAACTAAAACAAATCAGTGTGAAATCAATGTAAAATGCCTGTACCTAACCCTAGATGCTTGCTTGAACTTTAACACCTATTTTCAAAAAACTTTACTTCTAAAAAAACCTCTATTTTCAGAAATTTCAAATTTCTAGAGAAATTACCAATCTTACTTCAAGCTAAACGAAATGGAAAGAGTTCATAGTTAAAATACCATATTTTCATAACACCCAAACGACTAAAATCTCTATTTTTAGTGGTCGAGTGAAACGATTCCTAGTTAGGGTTCATATTTTGCAACTAGAAAACAATGGTATGTCGAGTTAATCTGATATCCTAATGCAGGAATCTGACCAAAATTCCTAGTGGGGGTTCCTATTTTTCAGAGAGAAAGAGTTGAAAGTTGTCAAAATAAAAGTTGGCCTAGATGTTGGTATACTGCAAATTGGAGCTAGGGTTTTGATTTTATAACTAGTTCTTGATAAACCCATCTTGGGAAATTGATTCCCCATGATATCTGAACCAACAAATCCATTTGGGGAAACTAAAGCTTTGAAATCGAAATGGAGTTTGAGCGCTTACCTTTCTAGATGGAGACTTGCTTTAGAGCTTCGAGATGGAGACTTGCTTCAGAGCTTCGAGTGTTACCAGCTTCGAGATGAAGTTTGAAATCGAAATGGAGTTTCAGAGATGGAGGCTTGGAGTTTTAGAGCTTCATCTCTGAAAGGTTATGGGAGTGTGAGTGTGAGTGTGAATATTTTGTGCCCTAAGAATATATCACTTTAAAAGAATTGCAACGGAATTAGTGACAGATTATAACATCCGTCACTTTCAAATAAATATATATATTTACAAAATATTATATTGACGGATATTTTCGTCACTATATAATATAAATTTTATAAAAATATATATATAAGTTTAGCGACCTTTTTTCCGTTGCTACTTCCGTCGCCAAATATTAATTGAATTTGTTACTAAATCCGTAGGGAAAATTAGGCGCCAAAATTTTGCGCTAATAATCAACGACAAATTAAATATTCCGTTGCAAATCCGTCGCTATATTATAAATCAAAAAATCAATTGTTAATTTTGCAACAAAATGGTAATTCCGTCGCAAATCCGTCGTTATTTAGTGATGGAATATTGTTCGCCGCTAATATCCGTCGCTAAACGCTGATTTTTTAGTAGTGACAAAGGTCTTTCAGGGCTTGTAACGGGCTTGAGTGTAAAGGTATGGCCATTTAGGTTCAGTAGCTGCTACCTTGATGAAATGTGGTCTGAACATCACTTTCTTCCTTTTCTTCAACATTTTAATCATGCTTAAAATTCACCCCATTATTCACATTCACATGGACTACCGGATACCCCCATTTCTTTTTGCAATTTTCACAATTTTTTCATTCTTTTTCTTTTGCTTTCTTTCTCTATTTTTTCATATGGAGGGGTTCCATATTTTTCAAAACCATGGATCAAAGGGGACTTTTTCACACTTCTTGATTTACCTTCTCTTTTCACCACACCCCCAACTTAGGCTTTTGGCCTAAGTTGTCTATTCAAACAAAACACACTTCATGAGAGTTATGGGTGAATGGATAAAGAGGGGTCACAATTGCTCAAGTTTCTTCCAAGAAAAGGATAAGGCTCAAAGGAGGGTTCAAGCAAGGTTTACATGCCTCACAAGGTTGTCCACAAAAGAGGTATATATATTGTCAAATTGTTTCACTCTTCAAAATTGTTGCCTAAGATCATTTCAAGAGCTTGCATCACTTAGTCAACCGGACCAACGGGGAAAATTCTAGGTGTCATCACACAAGGTTCAAAGTAAGCTCATCAAACAAGGCATTGGCACTAATATCAAACGAGACTCAACACTTTTGCTAGTGTGTAATGCTCATCACAATAGACTCATTCGATAATTGGCTAGTCACAACAAGATGCAAAAAGTTCACACATTGTCTATGCAACTTCATTTGGCCTCATCATACTATTCAAGTCATCGGTGTTAATCATAATTGATACTCAAATTTGCACAAGAACAGCCATAATCAAACACACAAAAGGTGGCAAAATTTTCAGAATTGGTTAGAAACCATCTTCATTCAAAAACAAGGAGCTACAAGCTCAAACATCCACAAGATATTATCAAAACACAATTAAAACACAAAATCCAATATATATACAAAATATAGTCACAAGAGGTAGGTATGGAAATACCTCACCCCACCCACAAAAGAAAAGCAGTTGTCCTCAAATGCAACAAAAACAACCAAAATCAATAAAATCAACATAGAGGGAGGTAAAGAAAGATCTTGTCTACACAGTCGCTCCATCTGTCGGGGAATCAATGCCCGGGATCACACTCTGGTCTTGGGCATCCGTGCCCGATGTAACAGTAACACTGGCTCCACTAGAGCCTGCCATGGACGTCTATGTCAGCGATGTCTGAATGACTGTACAATCATCTCCTCTAAATCAGGAAGGTCCTCATAGATGGTCGCCTCCTGAGCATCAAGTTACTCCTCATCTGTCTCTGCCTCTGACTCATGAGCTGCCACATCATCCGTAGGCACATATCCGATGGTAACCGGAGGCATCTTAGAACTGGATCGGACATCTTGAGCCTCAACTGACTCAAAGAGAGAAGTGAAGTCTGTGGACTTCAGATAGTCCACATCCTTTCTCAAATCTGAAACCTCGGTTTTTAAAGCCGTCACCTTAAAAGTAATCCCATGTCGACTCTCTATTCTCATTGTGAGAGAATAAATAGATATCTGGAAGGGTGTCAACGCAGCTAAGATGGCTCGCTCAATCATCCAAGGCACCTCGGCCTCTAGCTGGGAAGCCCGCACATCGGCAGAATGGGCTAGGTGCCCCATGTTGAGGAGCATGGCTTGAGTGATCCTAGTAGGCTGGGAAGTAGAGGAATCGGAGGCGTGGGAAGGAGTGGTAATGGTTGTACTTGAAGGCCCGGAGTAGGCAAAGATTCCTCTGCAGGTATGAACTCAACATCAACCTCCGGGGATGCATCCACCGGAGCTACTCTCCTCTTATCTGCCTCATCCCGTGTATACTCGGCCTCTATGCGCCGGATGTCTGTGGAGGATGTAGTTGTGACCTCAATGTCTCTCTTCTCGTCATGAGGAACTCCAGCCTGCCGACATAGCTCTATAATAAGTATGGTGAATGGAAGGGATGTCTAGCACTGCTTGGCCCTCTTGGCCATCTCCTGCTCTATGATTAGCCCCAAGTCGATGCTCTTCCGGGATATGATTGATCCGAGATATGTCGCCTTTGGGTGGCGGAAGATGGACTCATTCTGTGAAGGCATGATGGAGCTTTTAATGAACCCGAACCAATACCGAGCGGCGATGTTCAAGTCCTTCTTCTCGATCGGAGCTCCTGCCTCAATCCACCTCAGGGTGGTGTAAGAAATGAGAGGAGCAAGCCAACCCTTTAGGTCATCTAAGAGTGTCACAGTGGTAGCCAAACTACGGTAGTCAAAAACCGACCCTCTATCAAATACAACATTAATATAATTACCGCTGCAACTCACTTCTTTCCCTCAGACCATGACAGACTCTATCGGTCGGAAGGCGCTGGCCTTCTTCTTTCCCTTTGGTACAAGGTCAAGATATGTTGTGTAAAACTCCCGGACCCATGTAGGAATATAGGGGCCACGGGGACTGTTAAACTGCTCAAACCTGTGGAACCGGAGAGTGTCCCACACATTGGAGTACTTGTCCACTACACCATCCGTGGACAATCTCTTTTCCTCGATAATGGTCTTCAGTCCCTCGGCATTTATCCTGTTGATTAGCCGAGGAGGAAGACCCTGAATTGGTGGTACTGGAACCACCGTCTGTGCCGGAGCTGGCGCTGTGTCATCAGCAGGAGGGGTAGACTTCGGGATCTTAGACAGATTTTGACGAGCTCAGGGTCGGATCTCAGTTTGCCGGGTCTGTAGTGGTTGGTCATCCTAAGGCTCGGAGAATGAGGCCTGAAATGGAAAGAGTCCCTATCACTGCCGGAGTTGTGCTCCGGTCTATCATATACGGGCGCTTTGCCCTTTCCCTTGCCTCCCTTTGGATGTGCTTGTTTTTCTTTTTTGGAAGAAGCAACTGCTCCCTCATTAATGACGATGCCCCATGCTCGTTTGCAGGGCGGCATACCACTCTCGTCCTAGTTGGTCTTAGCCATATCAGCAAAACACATCAGAAAAAGTTAGAAACAATTCAAGAAAAATGCAGAATATAGGTTGTAGAAAAACTCGCCAAACCAATCAGCGAGTCGTCAAGTCTCTTTGGAGAGCCAAATCGGGCTAGCCGAAAGAACTAGCTTGAAAATTTCCCAGAAAAATGGTTGGTCAACGAAGTATTGGGCCCTTCGGTGATTCACCGATACCACTCGGCGAGCTCAGACTAGCCCGCCAAAAGTTACAGTGTGTTTTAGGGGTTAGGGGCGCACGAAGGGTGATCAAGGGAGGCTTTCAGTGAGTCACCGAGTGAACTCAGCGAGCTCAGGCTTCCCGCCGAAAGTTACAAACTCTAATCTAGCCAAAACACGAAATTATGGGCAATGACAGGGGACGTTGGTGAACCGCCGAATGGTTCGGCGAGCTCGACCCAACTCGCCGAATTACCTAACGTGCCAGATTTCAACCCCGTTTCCCAAATTCAAGCCCGCAGCCCCTGAAAAACAAAATCAAACAACACACTTATGCAATTAATCCCAGACACATTCGATCCATGCCACCGGGGTACTCAGACTTCCCACGGTTTGGCGAAAATTGTCCATTTGACGACTTTTGCACTTAAGAATGATGTCAAATGCTCCATCATTGGGCAAAGTACGTCATTTAGCACAATTGGGGTTACTCAGACTTCACCTGACTAAACCCAACAACAGTTCAACGCAACCCAACAAATTATGATCAATTTTAAAGCACGAAACTCGGGAAATCAACAATTTAGGCAATTAAGCTCAATTACGAAACTACGATAGGCAAACTAGCACAACATTACGATTTCAGTACAGTCCCAGCACACAACAACATGATTCAAACAAGTGCATTCAAAATCAACCGCTATTCAAGAGTTCGAGATTCGAAAAACCAACCTTTTAGCCGAAATAGAAATTTAAAACACTAGGCGGAAATGAAATCCAACTCTGAGCACGAGATCAAAAGCAAAAACAAGTACAATAACAAAAATATGGGAAATATGAAGTGCGGGTGTGAGTGTACGGGGCTAAAAATGAGGGAATATAAAAGATTTTGGAATTTTAAACCTTTGGCCTTTTAAAACCTTTCAACTCGCGATCCATTCGGTGGTATTAGTCATCCTCACTGAACCACTCGACGATGCGCCGAGTGGTAACTTACCTCACTTAGTTTTACAGGACCTCCAGTTGATTTGGGGGTCCGAACGGCAGACAAAGTCAGGCTCGCCGACTTGTCCATGGGCCCGCCGAGTTTTACAGAATCTCACTTGTGATTTTTGTGAGTCCAACGGTGGTCCAAGACGGGCTCGCCGACCTCTTCGGCGAGTCACCGACTGGACTCTTGGCTCGCCAACCTGCATTTTTCAAACACATTCCACACTTTAACCTGCACAATCAACACCTGTTATTCCAAAAACAAACACAAAGCATTAAAAACTTGGGTTGCCTCCCAAGAAGCACCTTAGTTAACGTCGTGGCACGATGAAAGTATCCATTTAAGCTTCATTCTTAGAGTTTGCCATAGTAACACTAGGCAACCCCTCTTTGTGTCTTGGGTTGAGATGGTATGAAATCTGACCCAGTTGGGTTTCTAGTTGCATAATTGAGATGGAATGAGAGGTCACCATCCGATTGAGGGTGGAGACATTCTCTTTTATCTCTTTCAATACTCTATCGTATCCTTCGAATTTGTTGAGAATACATAAAAGTATATCTTCTATTTGACCACCCTCATTATCCTTAGGCTTTTGGCGCTCATGGGGGGAATGTACCTATGTTCTTTCCCCCCCTCTATTCCAACCTTGGTTATCACCTAGACTTAAGTGGTTTGCACATTGACTTCCTCTTTGAGTTCCTAGGAAGTCTACTTCGTTTTTGTGCAGCACTTCAAATTCCTCGACATATTTGGCCAAAATATCTAGCTGGGACATTATTTTTGCCAAGTTCTGGTCCCTAACTGGATCCTTGTTGATCTTGTTCATGCGATCGAGGAATAGGGATGTTGTTGCATATGATTGCCGCACTATACCACCTGGAGAAAATTGATCAGCCAATCCTCTATTCATAGAATCAAGACCCCTATAGAAACATTCCAGCAACATCTTATATGGGATTCCATGAGTTGGGCACTGCAACAATAGTTTCTTAAACCTAAGCCACGTCTCATGGATTGGCTCACCCTCCAAGTGCTTGAAATCTTCGAAGGAGGGTGGCCCACTTGGCTACCATTATTTCCGTTGACACTCATTTCTTCCTCTGTTTTAACAAGCAACACAAAAATCAAAACTAAAAATAACTTGATTCAACTATGACTAACAAGAATACAATTCAACTTAACCAAAAGAATTTCAAACAACACCACTCCCCAGCAGCAGCACCATTTTGATTTAACATTTCAAGCACACCTCATCCAATTCTAGGTGTTCAACAATTGTAAATCAGTATAAAACCCAACTAAATGGGTTGTCGAATCCCACAGGGAGCGGCACGTGTTTCATATTCAATTAAAAAGTATGAATGTAGTCTAATTACCCATAGGAATAGAAATTATCGATTAAAGACATAATCAAGTAAAGGGGTAACACGAATGTCAGATGGGGTGTTTTTGTTTTAGTTATCAACTAAAATCAGTCACAAACATTAGGAATTAACAATAATGAGACGAATTCTTGGGATGTGACAGATTATAGGAAATTATAGACATATGGGTAATTGCAACTTTTAGTAAATAGCTAGATATTAGTGAGTACGTTAGGCTATAAGGTCTTTCGAGCTAACTATGTGGGATTGGGTTAAGGATTTACTCTCTCAAGCTAAACCCAGATCAACCCAATACCCACAAACCATCTTTCAAAAACCTTAGTTCTAAAACCTCTCTCTCGAGCAA
>NW_006240063.1:9540-12495 GCF_000226075.1 Solanum tuberosum
CCAAGAATTGGGGTTTTAGCTAGACATTATAAAAATCTAAAAATAGTTACCAAATTGATTATCCATCAACTAGGTAAACTCGCTTTGAAATAGCATTTAAACTAACAATTAGCAATACCCATAAACTAAATCAGCCCATAATCACATGATCACACTCCAAGAATTGGGTTTTAGCTAGACATTATAAAAATCTAAAAATAGTTACCAAATTGATTATCCATCAACTAGGTAAGAGTGAATTCGTCTTTACAATGCTCCAATTTGATGAATCTCAAAGACCCACTTCCAATTTCTCAAAAGTGAATTTCTTCAATCCTTCAAAGCTGAAGAAAACTCTAGAGAAAACTGTCTAAAGATGTCTTAAGATTACTTGATACTATCAAAAGATACTAAACTAAATGTTCAAAATGTATTTATAGTCACCGAAAATAAGCTACGAATGCCCATTTGACGAAGTAAGTCGAGAGCCGCCCTTTGGTCTCTTCCATCGCCCTTTCGCCTTGTCATTCAGCATCCTCAAGGTCTGTAACTTTAGGAGATTGTCTTGGCTTTGCAGAATCACTCAGCGATCCACTGACTGCTCCTTTTCGTCGATGACTTGGTTCTTTCCTTCAGAGCTTGGAACACTGGAACTTTAGGCTGTCTGATGAGCCACTCGGCGATACGCCGAGTGCTCTTAGCGATCCTCAGGCTCTCCCATCTTCATTTCTTCAGCCTATTTTGTTCCTTTTTTCCTGTTAGTGTCCTTGCTTTGTTCCTCAATTCATATTCCTGAAAATCAAGCATTTAACATCAGTTATTGGCACAAATTAAGCATTTGAGGACACTAAATCTATCTAAATAAAGCTCTAAATGAGTTCAAATCTCAGACTCATCAGGCACCACTTTCAACACTCCTACTTGACTCAAGAGCAACAATCCCATGTTTTTTTTTCTAAGAAATTCAAATCTTTATCTAAGTAAGGCCTTAGTTAAAATATCAGCAATCTGAAAATCAGTTTTGCAGTGCACCAAGTCTATGTCTCCATTATTTTGCACCTCCCTCAAGAAATAAAGCTTGATCTAGAAATGTTTTGTCTTTCCATGTGAAACGAGATTATTTGCAATTGAAATTGCAGTTTGATTATCAACAAAGATTTCAATGCTCTTCTGTTGCTCCATGTACAAATATGTCAGTAGCTTCCGAATCCAAAGTGCTTGATTCACAGTTGATGCAGCTGCAATGTACTCTGCTTCAACTGTAGATTGAGCCACAATATCTTGCTTCTTTGAGCACCAAGAGAACATTCTAGAACCAAAACTAAAATAGTAACCTGAGGTGCTTCTCATATCATTTGAGCTACCAGCCCAATCACTATCAGAAAATCCAAGAAATTGAAAGTATGATGGTTTTTTGTACATTATGCCAAAATTCGGAGTACCTTTAACATATCTAATCACACGTTTAGCTACTTGAAAATGAATTTCACTAGCACAATGCATATACCTTGAAAGTAAACTCACAGCATAAAGAATATCTAGTCTCGTTGCAGTCAAGTACATTAGGCAACCTATTAGGCTCCTATAAAGTCCTTCATCTTTTCAGCTCCATCATCTTTGCAAAACTTCTCCTTTTGATTCATAGGAGTTGTTGTAGACTTGCATTTTTCCATTTTGAACTTTATGAGAATTTCTTTAGCATATTTTTGCTGGCATATAAAGACCTCATGTCCTTTTTTCTGAATTTCCATGCCAAGAAAGTAGAACATTTCACTTTCGAAAACTTCCATCATTACAGTCTTGAACAAATTAATCAAGTTCAAATTGCTACCAGTAACTAGCAAGTCATCTACATACAAAGAAACAATGGTTAAATCAGAATCTTCTATTCTAATATAGAGTGTAGACTCGCTAAGACTTTTTGTAAAGCCTAAGCTTAGAAGATGAGCATCAATTCTGCTATACCAAGCTCTAGGATCTTGTTTTAAGCCATACAATGCCTTCTTTAGAAGGTACACGTCGTCTTTTTTGCCTTTGATAGAAAAACCTTCTAGTTGTTCTACAAAGATTACTTCTTCAAGGTAGCCATTTAGGAAAGCTGATTTCACATCAAGCTGGTGTATCTTCTACCCCGTTGAGCTGCTAAAGCTAACAACATTCTTATTGTATCCAAACGGGTAGGAGTAAGAATTTCTAAAAAATCTACTCCAAATATTTGTGCGTACCCTTTTGCAACCAGTCTGGCCTTGTACTTGTTTATGGCACTATCAAGATTGAGCTTTGTCCTACAAACCCACTTGACTTCAATAGCCTTCTTGTGTGATGGTATGTCAACCAGCTCCCATGTGTTGTTCTTTTATATCATTTTGAGCTCCTCCTGCATTGGATATCTCCATTTTTCATCTTTAGCAGCCTATATAAATCCTCCTGGTTCTACAATTGCAACATTACACTTTTGATATATATCAGAAAGTGTTCTTGTGCCTCTAACATGTACTTCATCAACATCTTCATCTAGAGATTCTAGATTTTTTTCATTTCATCATCTTTCCAGCTCCATGTGTCATTTTCCATGAACTTGACATCCCTGTTAACAATGATTTTGTCATTTTGATGTTGATAGATCCTATAAGCTTTTGAGAGACTGTTATATCCTACAAAAATTCTAGTTTCAGCCTTCTTATCCAACTTATCTCTTTTCACCTGAGGTACATAAGTAAAACAAAGACAACCAAATATTTTCATATTTGTTAGCAAATGTCACGCCCCAAGCTACCCCCAAGACGCGGACACGGGACCTAGGACCACAAGTGATCCCAAGCTAACCCTGCTGGCATGATCATGAGCATACTAAAGATAATAAACTAATGTGGAAGCTAAATCATAAATAAATCTGAAAAGATGGGGAATACCCATATACTATAACTGAATATATCAAACCTGAGAGTTTAATACAAAAGAAATATCAAACTCAAA
>NW_006240063.1:13676-21262 GCF_000226075.1 Solanum tuberosum
CTGGTCGACCGTAGTTTGTGTCAGAGGCTGGGTAGGGGAAGTCTCGATCCACGGACACAGACCACGGACCGTGGTCTGATCTACGGACCGTGGGTCTGTCCGTGAGTCGGGACTTAGCCAATTTTCTGAGCTGGGTCTGGGAGGGGTTGCAGTGGTGAACCACGGACCACCAGCACGGGCCGTGGTCTGACCTACGGTCCGTGGATGGTGACCGTAAGTTGCACCTTCAACTTTTCGAAATCTGTATTTTTGGTCTGTTTCGAATACGGGGTGTTACAGCAAAGGTTTGTAACCAAACCAAGCCTCAAATGGTGTCTTCTTTTGCAAGACCTTAGTTGGCAATCTGTTTAGCATAAATACTACAGTATTTGCAACTTCAGTCCAAAATTTCTTTAGCAGTCCTTTCTGATGGAGCAAACACCTTTTCATCTCCATTAGCATCCTATTTTTTCTTTCCACTACTCTGTTTTATTGGGGAGTATAGGGTGTTGTTAGCTGATGCTCAATTCCCGCTTCATTACAAAATTTGTTGAATTTTTCTGAAATATACTCGGTTCCATTATCTGTTCTTATCACCTGAATTCTGCAACCACTCTAATTTCCAAAAAAGCCTTGTATTTCCAGAATACATCGACGACCTTAGATTTATAATTCAAAAAATAAATCCAACAATATCTGGTACATTCATCAATAAAGGAAATATAGTACTTACTACCCTTTAAAGATGGTGTTTTCTGAGGTCCGCCTACATCCGTGTGAATAAGTTGTAACTTCTGCTTTACCCTCCATGATGAATTCTAAAAAGGCAACCTTGTTTGCTTCCCATACTAACAATCTTCACAAGCAGACAGGTTCTTCTTAAGGCTTGGAAGACCTTCTGCTAGTTAATTTTCTTTCATGAAGAGTATAGCATCATGATGAAAATGTCTGAGTCTTTTGTGCCATAGTTCTCAGTTATTTTCCAACTGGATAAACTGCTGCTTGCTCCTTGTCCAACAGGTTCAAGGGAAAACTTTTTCCTTTCATCTTGATCTTGAACATCTCTTTATTATCAGCATCATTGATGACACATGTTTTTTCTTCAAACAAAAATTTCAAACCATTTTCAAGTAGTTGTCCAACACTTAAGAGGTTTTGATCAAGATCAAGAACAAAAAGAACATCAACTATAAGTTTCAAACCTGTAAGGCTTTCAATTGCAATAGTTCCTCTGCCTCTCGCATCGAGATATTCTACATTTCCAATTTTCACTTTGGAAATAAACGATCTATCTAGATCTTTAATGAGTTCTTGGTCGCTTGTCATATAATTTGTGCAACCATTATCAATTAATCAACTTTCAGAAGCGCTTTTGCTAGCAAAACAAGTTGCTACAAACAATTGCTCTTCTTGATATTGATTTACAGGAACCTTAGCTTCTTCTTGTTGCGGTTGTGACTTGCATACCCTCTCCACATGGCCTAATTGACCACATTTGTTGCACTTGACATATTGTCTCCACCAACACTTTTGTTGATAGTGATTTGTCTTTTTGCAATGAGGGCAGGGAGACTGACTTCCTCCTTGATTGTTATAATTATTGCTTGGCCTCTGCTTCTTGTTCCTTTTCCTTCCTTTGTTTGACTCGTTGTTATGTGAATTATCTTGAAAAGCACCTTCAACAATCTTTTCTCATTAATCTCCTTTGCTCCAGTTCCTGCAAAGCTTTAACAAGTTTTGCCAAGGTAATGCTTGACAGATCTTTAGAATTCTCTAAAGAAGAAATTTTGGCTTCATATTTCTTAGGAAGTGTAACAAGAATCTTTTGAACAATTCTTTCATCAGCAAAATCCTTACCAAACAATCTCACCTTGTGAATTCTTTTTTGAGATACTCCCAAATTTCTGCATCAGACTTCATTTGCATAATTCTGGTAAGAATTGAAGGGGATACTGCAAAGAAAAGGCAAGATTTATCTTTGGCTTTCCTTGTCTTATTCTCCTTGTGATGTTTCATCTGATTTACTGTTGGATTATCACCGAGAGGAGTTACTTCATAATCTTCTTCTACTGTTTCCCAGAGATCCAACGTTTCAAGATGAACCGTCATTCTAATTGCCCAAGCTTGATAATTCTCACCAGTGAAGACTGGTGGAGTTAATAAGCTTGTTTCAGAATTCATTTTCTATACACTATTTAAGATAGTAGTTCAAAGAAAGGTTTATATGGTTCGCTCTCTTCTCACGGGTCCCTCAAGATGGCAATGCTCTAATACCAATCTGTAGGAGTGTAACATATATTGACTAAGAAAGAAAAGAAAAGATAACAAGGTTAAGTTGTTGTTTTCTATTGAAATAATGATTGTCATATAAATACATAAATTCATAACTTAAAAAGCTAAAGAAAAGGATTAAAATAAGCTAACATTATCTCCAATAACTAAAGCCTAAAATATTGCAACTGACTAATCAGATTCTGCCAAATACTGCAGCCTAATATATTTGAACTTAATCCTACTTTTAAGTTGTATATTGATACAACAGAAAGTGCAACTAATCTGCAGGTTTTGAGGCACCACTTTCAACAGGTATGGAATCAACTTTTTTAGGAAGCGTTTTAACCCCAATGCTGAATTCTCCGGCGCGAATCTAGATTTAGTCGAACTCCAATGTGGGTACAAGGCACTGAGTGGAAAACAAAAAAAAATTAGTTCTTACCCACTCAAAATGCTTCAATATCTGGAACTTCTCATGATAGTATAATCGCAGTAAGAAACTCAATATGTTGTTCGTTGGAGTTTTGCATAACCCTTTAGTTCCGTTAAATGTGCAAGTGTAAAATACTCAAATGAGCGTAAAAAGGAAAAAAGAAGAAGAGAAAATCAGGCTCCTTTCCATGATGATGTCGATGGGACACTAATTACACTCAAATTACTCACAAAAACAATTAAATGAGTAAGTAATCACTAGCAATATAAATACCCAACAAAAGAGTCGGGATCGAATCCCACAAGGAGTGACCTAAACGTAAGAATTGAATAAGAAAATTAAAAGTGCAAACCAATTCATTGTAGCAATTAGGACAAATAGGTGGATGATTCCACAAATTTAGTAAAAGAATTTTGGAATCAATTGTCACAATTCAATTAAAAACAAAGATTTAAACAAGTAAGAGACGATCTAGGGGTGTGAGAGTTGGTATCAACATCAAGTAGGGGTACAAGTGCTTGCTCAATAATGTTAGACAAACATGGATAGGCTAGGTAATCGTCAACGACACAAATCTTCTTTCTATCTCAATGCATCAAATCATAGAATCTCCTTCCGGTCTCATCCATGTAAAATACAAATAGATCCAGATCCTTACTAAAATATCTCTTTCAAGCAGATTTAACAATTAGTATTAAATCACAATTTCTCTTTCGAGCAAACTACAACAGTCAAACTCATTTTTCAAGTGTTAAGTTATTTACCCACTTAAATTAATCTTATTTGAGCACCAATCGAAGATCTAAGATAGGATTAAGTTTTCAGCCTTAACTCATAAATTAACCCCATGCTAAATAGCTCAAATGCATAAATAAATAGCAAAAAAACAGAGCAAGACACTAGACCCACTAAAACTAGTTAACACCCTTAGAATTGGAGTGTTAGCCAATCATCATAAAAAGAAAATAATTTATACTCATGACGTTTTCAGCCATTAAAGCATTGATAATTAGCAATAATCTTCAACACCCCTTTTGAATTGAACCCTCAATTGTCAATTACACGATTGTTCAAAAACTGCAAAACTAAGAGAAAAGTAGAAAAAAATCTATTTCTCTGGAGAAAGATAAAATGGATAAAAGATACATTTTCTCTCTCCTTTGGGCTATTTATAATTTTCCAAGAAATTAGTCTGGAATTCTATGTGTGACCTGATCGACGACATTAGTAGGGCTCGCCTACATGATTCAGTGGATCGTCATTCTGTTCTTCAGCTTGCCCTTTCTTGGTTTCAGGCTTCATTTGTTTGAACCTTAGTCAGCGAACTCGATTAAGGCTTTCACGTTCGGTGAATTCCTGATTACCACCTTTGTTTGCTCATTCAGTCTTCATTTTTAACTCAGAAGTCTCTCACCTTCGGTAATGGAGCTTTTAGCTCCCCGAACTGGTTCGGTGAATCACCGTTTACACTTTGCATCGCTGACCTACCTTGAATATTTTCTGAAGTGAACATTTTCACTTTGAGCGAGGTCCAGACCTATTGGGCGATCCACCCATTGTGATAGGTGATCCTCAGCGGGGAGTTTATACTCTTTTCAATATTTTTGGCCTCTTTTCATAAATTCATCATTGCCTTGTCCTTTACCCTTTATAGTTGTAAACATTAAAATATTATCAGATAAGGACATAAATAGGTATTGAGGACAATATTTGTTGAACTAAAAAGACTCAAATAAGTCAAAATCTCAGACTCATCAACACCCTCATCTTAAACTCTTGCTTGTCCTCAAGTAAATCAAGAACACAACCAGTTCAACAAGTGTCTACAACAGTTCTCAATGTGAGTTAACATGCAAGTGCCATCACAAGACTACTAACAAGTATATGCAATATCTCAATCATGCTCAAGAAACTTCAAATGATGACTAGCCGGTATTAATCCAAGCTCAAGCTCACTAATGCTCTCTTATAATGCAAAACAACGCTTTAACAAAAGCATTCAAGTGACCTCACAACAAAAATAATTTCATGCTCTCACAAAGCACAACAACAAGAAGTTAGAAATCAATACTACTCTCACTCTCCGAAAGAGAAATACATGCATGCTTCATCCCATAGGTTTGCCCATATTTCCAATCATCACACAACCCGATTTTAGCAAGACCTCAAGTGTTTTCAGACTTGTAATGGGGCTGAGGGTAAAGGTATGGTCAGTTTGGATTAGTGAATTCACCTTTTCAAAGCATTCTTACACTCATCTTTACCTTTTCTCAAGTTCTTTTCATTCTTTTCATGTGGAGACTCAATCCTCAATATTTTTTTTCATTCAATTTATCAGTAACCCCTTTTATTTCATCAAGATCTTCATTTTCATTCCATTTTCATGTTTTCTCATTTTTTCATAAGGAGGGGTTCCTTATTTTTGCACTAAACTTCAAGGTTGAGTCTCACTTTTCTTCTCTTTCACTTAATTTTCTTTCCTCCCTTTCCATACCCCAACTTAGATTTTTGGCCGAAGTTAGCTATTCAAACAAACCAATACTTAGAAAAAGATTTATGGGTGAGAAGTTAAGGTCTTATTTGGTTAAAGAGATTTCAATGAGGTTGACAACAAACAATATAGGCTCAAATGGGTCCAAGATGGTTGCACACCCTCACAAGGTAGTCACAAAAAGTATGAACATTTTGATTCTCTCTCAAACTTTGTGCCCATGATCATGTCTTACATTCACCAAGATTAAATAATTAGACTAACAAAGAAAATTCTAGGAATCAACAAGCATTCTTTCAAATAGGATCTCACCACACATGGCACTTCAAACACAATCATTTAACACAACTCTATAAAATTAAGAAGATTACGTGCGATGTTCATTGCAAGGTTCACATCAATAGCCAGTTAGTCAACACAAAAACCTAAAAGATCATTCAGAAGTAGAGCAACATCGATTTCTTCTTGCAACACCAAACACAAAATACATCTCTCATCAATAGCACTATCCAAGACATCGATATTGGATAAATTCTATCCTCGAATATCAAAATTTAAAACACAAGCAACATACTTCAAAATTTACGGGTAATTGATAAAGAGACGAAATGAAACCAACAACAAACCAAATTTAATAAAACCAAAATACTAAAATATCAAAATACAACTGAAATAAACAAAATACAATCAAAAGAAAGTATATGCACATGTTCCTCACCCCCACCAAAATGTAACTTGTAGTGCCCTCAATGCTAGAAACAATATTACAGAAATGGAGTGAGATGAATAATAGGTCACTCTGACATAATATGCCTCTGAAGAACTCTGATCCCGTGGCTCGGAGAGAGTGACATCATCTTGGGAATCAATGTTCGACGCATTAGGAGGTGGAATAATGGATTTTGAAGGACAGACCCTACTAGTGCCAATTGTGGAGGTCTGTAGCGTGATCTGTCCAATGTAGCATGCACTATCAACTCCTCAATACTTTACCGCTCAGCTAAGGCCTCCGCACTAGCTTTCTCATAATCTCTCTCCAATAATGTCTATATTGTATGGGTAAAACATTGTTCAACAGGTAAAAGCATCACTCTAGTTGGAGCCCCTCTAGGGGCATCAAGCCGGGGGAGGAGGGTGTAATATTCGGGAAAAGAAAATATTACGTAGGAAGGTACACTCCCACACACCTAACACTAGATTTTCTTCTGGGGTAAAGCCCTCCATCACAACAGGGGATAATTGCACTAGTCTCCAATATGATAAAAATTTATCTTGAGCCTACAACAAAATCTTAGACAAGTGGCTCAATTGAAGTACGGATAAAAATAGTTTTTTCCCTCGGGTATATAGTAACCTTTTTGTGATAATAACCATAAGCTTTTGACCTTGCATGAAAGTAGAAGGGATCTCATTTTTTCACTTGTAATACATTTGTCCATGATAAAGTGCCAAAAATTCTGAAATATAACTCTTTTTTGCTCTAGTTCTTATATTTTACCACTCAAATTTCTTAATCTTTATTTAGTTTAACACTTAGTTCATTTACTTGTGTTTCTTGGTCTTACATGAAAAATAAAAGAGTTTTGATTGAACCCAGTCCACTTGCCTTAATCCCCTATTTCACAAATATAACTTCATTTCCACCCACATGTTTTCCTAATAAGTAGTTTGACGACGTCTGTGGAAATATGCATTTTTTATATTATTTCGATCTATTGCTTCTAATCTTTGCTAGGTCATCAGTTCATATGGCAGAGTGGTTAGTACTCTTTCATCCTTAACCAAATATCTCAGATCGAGTCCCCTTGGCTATGGAGTTGTCTTTTTTAGGGAGCGATTTACACCTCAATGTTGAATTTTCCGACGAAATATTGAATTTAGTCGGACTCCAATGTGGGTACCCGAAACTGAGTGGAAAACGAAAAAAATCAGTTCTTATCCACTCAAAATGCTGCCATGGATGGAACTTCTCGTGATAGTATAATTGTAGTGAGCAACTCAATATGTTGCTTGCTGCAATTTTGCATAACCCTTTAGTTTTGTTATATGTGCAAGATGTGAAATGCTCAAATGAGCATAGAGAGGGAAAAAAATAAGTCTCCTTTCCATGACAACGTCCAGGGGACACATGCAAGGAGAGATTAAGCTCTAATTAAAGAAAATGATAGTGATGACAGGTATCGTAGAGATTAATACCTCCACAAAGAGGCTTACATCATCACCCAAGAGAAAAGTGGGTCCTACACCCAAACTTCGTTTTAAGCCTAAATCCACAAGGGGTGTCAGAATTAGCCTAGAAGCTTTGAGATCCAAACAAAGGGTAGTTCTAAATAGAATTCAACATTCCGCAGATAACTGTGCTGAAAAAATTCTCATCCAAGCTCATTTACTAAGAGTGTTGACTAAAGT
>NW_006240064.1:0-15470 GCF_000226075.1 Solanum tuberosum
ACTTCATCAAAAGCTCTTCTCGCAATTGTTAAAATTTTGTATCTCAATATCTTATTGTGATTAGAGTTTGTTATTTTTGGTGAGTTCTATGATCCTTTGTGAAAAATAGGAGTAATAAACAAATATATGGAGAAAAATATCCAATAAATTGGTTCATGTGAGAAAGCATATAAGGTACCTGTGAGCAAGTGAGGGATGCCTGGGAATGTTGTCGACTGGGTAGCTCCTATATACAGTGTGCGTCAACAGTTGAAAGAATCCCTCTAAGGTTGGGATAACGAAGAGGCTGCTGCAGACTGTGCAGGGTGTTCTGTATCAGTGGTATTTGTATGTTTGAGTTGGAGAGAATTTCCTGCGAAACAAAGTGAGTATTTAGGAATATTGAATTGTGGCAAAGTGAATATGAAATAAGCTACAACTACATACGGAACACAAGAAATGAATGAGTAATTATATTACAGGGAATATTTTCTTTCCTTTTGGCAATGAATTTGTGTGGACAAGTATTGAGGGAAATGAAAGCGAAGTCATATAAAACCTGTGAATACCGAACACGTGAGGATAGACCATATGTCAGAAATGAGAAAACGTTTAAGCAGGAAAACTAAGGTTGAGATGAATGCGGGAATATCCATGTAAGCCCATTGAGACAAAGCGGGAAAAAAAGATTTGCTGCAAAAATTAGATGCAAAGGAAGGATACAGCTTTCAAATATATTTGGTGGGGGTAAATATATAAACAGCAAACATGTAGCAGAAACAAATGATGACCTTTTGTATGATTCACACACAAACGAATACGTTGTAGAAAATCTGTGGGAAAAGACAATAAATTTTGTTAGTTTGGATTTTGAAGATAGTACAAAAGTTTGGCAAGTTTGTAGAAATTTTCTGTCCTTGTGTAGGAATACAGGACATAGGAAGTAACAAAAGAAACAGCAACTAAACAATGCTTTCTCCTTTGAATTGACATTCGGAAACAAAACTAAAGTAAAGGATGAAAGTTGTATTTTGTATTATAGTGTTTCTTTTTCTTATGTAGTTTTTTGCGTACTATGTGAGTGTAAGCAAAGGATGGAAGAAACATGTAAATTTTACTTAAACCATGAAGAAGTACCTACGCAGGTTGTCCGAGAGAAACATAAATCTTCAGGAAAGGTTGAGAGACAGATTTAAAGGCTCTATAGAAATAGAAAACAGTAAAGAACAGATGGAGTACCTGAGCAGGTCATCCGACAGAAAGCGAAATGTTGAAGAAACGTTCAGAGAGGAATTTATAGGCTGCAGACAAACCGAAAACAGTAAAGAACAGATGGATTCGCCATTGAAGAGTTCAGAGGTAGAACTTAGAGTTCAGAGGGAGAGAAATTAGGGTCGCTTAAACGATGAAGAAGTACCTGCGCAGCTCGTAGGAGAGAAACAGAAATCTTCAGCAAAGCTTCAGCGACAGATTTAAAGTCTGTAGAGAAAGAGAAAACAGTAAAGAAGAGATGGAGTGGACATTGAAATTCCGGTTAAACGACGATGAAGAACCTGCGCAGTTCGTCGGAGATAAACAGAAACCTTCACCAAAGCTTGAGAGAGATGTAGACAAACAGAAAAGAGCCAAGAACACAGGCTGTATATACGATTTGTGTTGGCAGTTGAAGCAATCGCTCTAAGGTGACGGTAATGAAGATGCTGCTGCATACGGTGCAGGCCATTGTATATCACTGGTATCTGAAATTGTGTACATTATGAGAAAAAGCACATAACGTACCTGTGAGAACGTGTGGGATGTGTGTCAATCTTGTGGACTGGCTAGCCGGTATATACGGTTTGCGTGAGGAGTGGAAGCAATCCCTCTAAGGTGGTCATAATGAAGAGTCAGATGCACAGCCTGCACACTGTTCTGTATCAGCGTTATTTCTATGTTTTAGCTGTGGGCAATCTCCTGTGAAATAGAGTTACTATTTAGGAATATTGAATTTGAACAATTGCAATAGGAAATAAGTTAGAACAACATATGGAACAAACGAAAGGACTCATGAATTAAATTATATGAAAGATTAATTTGATTGGCCATTAAATCACTTTTGCTTTTGTATAAGCAGGTGTATTGCGCTTATTTCTTAGCAAAGCAGCTGTAGAGGCAAATGTTGTATTCTTCCTCTTCCTACCACTGATTTCTTTCTAATTTTTACCTGTACATTTCATTTGCATTTGCAGAACAAATTGCATACATTTTTTGATGTGATAATGAGGCAAACACAAGCTTTAAAGTCATGAAGATATAGACTTCATCAAAAGCTCTTCTCGCAATTGTTAAAATTTTGTATCTCAATATCTTATTGTGATTAGAGTTTGTTATTTTTGGTGAGTTCTATGATCCTTTGTGAAAAATAGGAGTAATAAACAAATATATGGAGAAAAATATCCAATAAATTGGTTCATGTGAGAAAGCATATAAGGTACCTGTGAGCAAGTGAGGGATGCCTGGGAATGTTGTCGACTGGGTAGCTCCTATATACAGTGTGCGTCAACAGTTGAAAGAATCCCTCTAAGGTTGGGATAACGAAGAGGCTGCTGCAGACTGTGCAGGGTGTTCTGTATCAGTGGTATTTGTATGTTTGAGTTGGAGAGAATTTCCTGCGAAACAAAGTGAGTATTTAGGAATATTGAATTGTGGCAAAGTGAATATGAAATAAGCTACAACTACATACGGAACACAAGAAATGAATGAGTAATTATATTACAGGGAATATTTTCTTTCCTTTTGGCAATGAATTTGTGTGGACAAGTATTGAGGGAAATGAAAGCGAAGTCATATAAAACCTGTGAATACCGAACACGTGAGGATAGACCATATGTCAGAAATGAGAAAACGTTTAAGCAGGAAAACTAAGGTTGAGATGAATGCGGGAATATCCATGTAAGCCCATTGAGACAAAGCGGGAAAAAAAGATTTGCTGCAAAAATTTGATGAGTTTACGAACGGGCAATAGGATTAAATCTAACATTAACATGAAATAGATTTACAGAGCTTCAGATCGAAAAAGGGAAAAACCATCACAAAATAGAAGAGTTTGAAAGCGTAAACAATAGCGGAAAGACAAATGGAAAAAGCATTGTAAGCAGAATGTTTGAAGCATTGAAAGGGTGTGGTTTGATGGTGAACACAGTGTAATAGACCAATACATGCAATTATTCATCAGAAGTTTGCAGTACATGCATACAGTGTAATATGGCTTAATATAGTGTACAGGCGCGAATTTAACAATCAGAGAAAGAGCAAAACAGAACACAAATTAGAAATGGGAGAAACAGCAAAGGATGGAAGAAACATGTAAATTTTACTTAAACCATGAAGAAGTACCTACGCAGGTTGTCCGAGAGAAACATAAATCTTCAGGAAAGGTTGAGAGACAGATTTAAAGGCTCTATAGAAATAGAAAACAGTAAAGAACAGATGGAGTACCTGAGCAGGTCATCCGACAGAAAGCGAAATGTTGAAGAAACGTTCAGAGAGGAATTTATAGGCTGCAGACAAACCGAAAACAGTAAAGAACAGATGGATTCGCCATTGAAGAGTTCAGTTATCTTTGTATCTTTCAAGTATGTTAGTGTCGTCTTCAACTTAACCATTCATTCAGAAGGTGCTAATACAAGTGAAAACTAAAATCTGAAATCAATCTAGGTGAATTGAAAATATATATTTTTTCTCAAAAAATTATGAAACTTTATAGAATAAGTAGGCTCTCGGTTACCCTTCTTTCCTTTACTTTCGTTTATTCAGCAAGGAAAACTAATGAACCAAAATATAGTCTATGCAATTCTTATTTTCCTTCAAAATTGCCAGAAGCCCCAAATTACAGAAAGGAACAAAAACTAGAAATAGGAAGTAAAAGGGACCGAAGAACAGTAAAGGAGTTTCTCAGGTAAAGAAGTTGGATTAAATGAACAAATATAAGAAAGAAATG
Source organism: Solanum tuberosum (assembly GCF_000226075.1). Classification (NCBI taxonomy): domain Eukaryota; kingdom Viridiplantae; phylum Streptophyta; class Magnoliopsida; order Solanales; family Solanaceae; genus Solanum; species Solanum tuberosum. Next base: position 3,959 of record NW_006240064.1, read on the forward strand.
AAGAAAACCCAATTAATTATCAGATTTAAATTCAGGTCACGTGCATAACCCACTGGTCTATTAAAAAACTAACTGTGGTTAAGATTGGAGACTGAAAATGCACCACTTTATTAAAGAATCATGACTATTAATGCTCCACTAAAGAGAAATAGGACTATTTTGAGTCTAAACTCAAAGATAATGGACTATTTTAAGCCTTTCCCCTACTAATTTTGATACAAGATTTGGGTGACAATGAAACAATAGAAAATTTATTATTTTTCTGTTTCAATATAAATGTCATTTTAATTCAATTCACATCCACAAAAAAAAATACAAGATATTCTTCTTATTTATTTTTATTTGTTATATTTAAATTCAATATATATGTTAAGAATATAGTGAAGCGCAGTCAAACATGATTTTTAGAGATAAAATTTGTGGTGTCAACCCATCAGATTTATCGTTTTTCTAATTTCTTCTCTCGTCAAGTGTGGAAGATTACCTTTTGATTTACCAGAAGCAGAAGAAGAATTAGTACCAGGGTATCAAACCAAATTTGATTTATTTTACATTGCTTCATATCTTAATAATTAACATGATTATTTTACTACATTATCCTATTGATTAATATTTTGTATTACTTCTTAAAATTGATTTGGTGATAAATAATTAATGTTAGGAGTAAAATATATTTTTAAAATATACAATTATCTTTTCTTGATTTATTACAAGTAATAGGTAAAATATAGTGAATAAGTAAAGATGAACATAAGGAGTACTTCTTTCGTTTTAATATATTTTTCATATTTGATCAGACACATAGTTTAACAAAGTAAAGAATTTATTTGAATATTGTAGTCTTAAGCTAAAAATATGTCAAATATACTAAAGAAAAAATTTAACTTTATAATTTTAAACATATCATGTAAAATGTTAAAATTAAAGAGTTGCTAGAAAAAAAACTTCTTTTTACAACGGACATAAAAAAAATTAGAACAAATAAAGTGAAATAAATGAAATATAATGTATTCATATTTATTACTGTAGATATTTCTTTGGAATGGGGCATAGTACTTATGCTATAGATAGAAATTATGTTTCCTATAAAGTCTTTTGCAATATTTATTTTAGGGAAAAGACTCTGAAAAATAATTCAACTTTGATCGAAATTACTGTTATGATACCAAATTTTATGGAGAACCTTTTACCCTTGCACTATTTAATAGTGTATTTTAAAAATATATATGTGCCCACGTGGACACATTACTATTTAAAATGATGCAATATTTATAATGTCCACGTAGACACATATATACCTTTAAAATACACTATTAAATAGTACAGGGGGTAAAAGGTCATTTCTAAAATTTGGTATCGTAACAACAATTTCGACCAAAATTAAATTATTTTTCAGACCATTTTCCCTTTATTTTACTATTGCAACGATTTCAATGCTCTATTGAAACGATTTTCATATCGTTTTTATAAATCTTATGCAACACTATTTTACAATTGCAATGGTTATTACTGTATTGGGTTGATTTTTAAATCTTTTTTATAAAGTTTTACACAACACTTAATTTTATTATTGCAACGATTCTTATTAAAATATTGCAGTGATTTCAGCACTATATTGGGATAATTTTTTCAAATATTCGTATAAAGTCTTATGTAATACATAAGTTGTTTTTTAGCCAAGTAGAGAATAGTTTGGGGGAAAAAGAAATTTGACTATCGAAATAATAAATATAAAAAATTATAAAAAGTAAATTTTAATTTATTTATTTTTTCACTCCATTAAATCAAAATGACTCTTTTTTTCAACTCTAAATTGCAAAATTAAAATATGCAACTTTTTTCAACTCTAAATCGCAAAATTAAGTTATATCAAGCTCCTTTCCCTTTATTATTTAAAAGAAATAAGACCATTTTTTTTGCTTGAGATGTAATTATTGACATATATATTATATTATTAATTAAAGAAACTGGAGTAAGGAAAAGGGAAAGGGCTATTTCCGAATTAAATTTTTTTAAATAAATAAATAAATTATTTTCATGCTCAAACATCCACGTAATATTCCCAAAAAAATATTCGAAGATCTAAACCATAGAAAATTCATTATTTCTACGTTTCAAAATAAATGTTATTTTAATTTTTGTTACATCTTGTTAAGTAGTTCATTCACGTAAAAGCATAATGGAAGACAATAACTATTTTTGTCCTAAATCTATAAAATACAACTTATTTTAAAATAGTCTATTTTTTCGCTAAAATAATAGTACTTGTTTTAGAAAGAAAGATAATATAATTCACCCTCTAGTCCATATTAGAATTTTTCCTCATAACAAATAAGTGAATTATTCAAAATTTAAAATAATTATCAATATATTTTTTATATTTATCTTTCATCTAATGGTGTTCTTAACTATTCTTTAATTTTTAGGAAAATAGTCTAAAAATAATCAAAAAAAAATCGGTAGAAAATAGTCTTTTATTTATTTCCAAAAATATATTATATCTCAATAATTTACTTAATATAAACGAAAGGGTATATATATTTCTCCACTTTATTTTCATGTTGTCACGCTGAACGAAGAGATGACCATTAATGTAGCAAATAATTGAGCACATGGCCTCTTAAACAAGTTTGCACTGACAAAATGAAATTTAACTAAATATTTTTGCAAGTTTAAAAAATGAGATAAACTAATATTCATTGAGTGGACACTGTATTTTTGAAGTTTAAAAAATGAGATTAACTAATATTCATTGACGATGGACACTAAAATTATACGATTGATTTTTTTTAATTAAATAATAAATATTACTTATTATATCTAAATAAAAATGACAAAAGAATATTAAAAGTAAATTGGACTCTAAATTAATTATGCAAAAGATTATTTAGGATTCTTCCTTTGGCTTATCAAAAATAGGAAAGATCCTTTTCTTCGCGCATGTTCATTCTCATTAATTTTAGGCTCGTCAAATATCATTGAAGCAATTCACATACATCATTAAAACAATTTGAGATATATTTATATATATAAAGGTGTATGGATTATATACCAATCAAATGAGTGCTCGATTATATAGCAAGTAGACTACGTAGATTTTGATTTGTCTCTTGTTACAATGCAAAAGTTGGTATGGAGATTATTAAAAAAAAAATGGCAAGAGAATCTATTTAAGAAAAAATGTATTTTTTCAGATTTTAAGAAAAAATAAAGGGAGGAAAAGAAGAACCATATAATATAATGGAGTTCTAAACTAATTGAATTAATTAATTTGTTATTTTTTTCTTCCACTGTTCTTCTCGTATAAATTATTGTCCGTATGCAATAAATAGACTTGATTTTTATAGATGAAAATGACTCTCATGGTTTTTCTTCTTCTGTCACAATTTAATTTAACAAGAAAGAAAATATATTATAAATTTTTACTCCATATTTTTCACAAAATAACCGCATGAATCACGATAAAGTTTACTAGTCGAAAAATGATAAGCTAGTAATAACAATAGCTGATTTTGAACACCATTAAATATAATACTGTTTTTCTTTTTTAAAAAAGGATTGGGTCAAGAGTATTCGAGACTTAATATATAATCAACTACTATAGTTCTCTAACTAGGATAATTTGAATTTGACATTCTTATAAAAATTTCATGAATTTGCGGAATATTCGAGACGCCTTTTTAAGGGAATATAGTTCCCTTTATTAGACATGAACTAGGGTTTAGGGTAGAGTGGCCTCCAAGAATTCTAATTGAAATTGAACACACCTTTTAGAGTCCAAATTCGAATTGAACATGTAGAGTCCCACAAAATTCTAGTGTCTACAAATGTCCCTTGCTTCAAGGCATGTCAGGGTGTAGAATTGATAAAACTTAAAGACGAGACTTGAAGTACTCATTCTTCGACCTTTGCGGTTTTGTGACTTCATATTTGTAGAATTGATTGTGAGAGAAGAGATGATTTGATCCTACTAGGCGTACCAATTTGTTTCCAATAAATTTTAAGTGACAAAATATATTGCAATCACAAATAAAACATGAAGAAACATATCTTTATTCATAAATAGTGCGGGTACAATTTTGTTTCTCCCTTTATTCTTCCCTCGTCCATGATTTGAGGGCCGACGTTTGTGGCGTATTTCTCAAAGTAGGATGATTTGAATTTGATTGAATATTTCATGAATTTGCAGAATATTCAAGACGTATTTTCAAGGAATATAGTACCATTTATATAAGTATGAGCTAGAATTTAGGGTTGAGTATCCTCTAAGAATCCAAATTGAAATTGAAAAGACCTTATAGAATCCTTATTCGAATTAAACACATCTTGTAGATTCCACAAAGTTTCAGTGTTCACATAATCATCATTACATTCTTATATCTTTGCATCTACTTCTAATCTTGGACTAAATCTTATTTTCCTAAACTAAATTTGAAAATTAAAAAAAAAAAAAAAAAGCGTTAAAGAAGTGTAAATATATAATTCTTCCACAATTTAATAAAAATTTCCAAATTCAAATATTTTATATATATATATATATAATTTTTTAAGGAACGCTTCTCCGTTATACGGGGACCTTACTGCAAATTCCAATTCTTTCATCGTTATCCATGATTAAAGCAGAAACGTCAATGAGTAGACAAAATATTTATTGCTTGATCAAAGAAATGGATAAAGTAACATATCTTGATTGATGTGTTCTTGCTTTGACTTTCATAACCCAAATAAAATATTTAAAGTTATTATTGTATCTGCTTGTTAATCAGACAAATCTATATCTTTATTTTCTTTGGATCCTGATGTTGATAGCTTATTTCTTTCGATAATTATTACGTATTGTTTCATTATTCCCTCCGTTTCACAAAGAATGACCTGGTTTGACTTGGTACGAAGTTTAAGTAAATAAAGAAAACTTTTGAATCTTGTGGTCCTAAATTAAAGTTATGTCAAATGTACAAAATTGCCCTTAATCTTGTGGTTTTAAACATGCCACGTGGAAAGCAAAAAGTAAAATGTTACCAAAAAGGGAAAGAGCTCATTCTTTTTTAAATTGACTAAAAAAGAAAGGAGGTCATTCTTTGTGAAACGGAGGGAGTAATATATTATATTATTTTATATCGTATTGTATTATTTTATTGAATACAATATTTAGATATATTGATTGTATCGTTCTCGTTGCATAATGATACACATCTATAATTTGAGTGATAGATCTACAAAAAAAAAGTAGGATACGAGGTAGAGCTACTATGAAAAAGTAGGATAAAAGATGAAATATGATTATTAGATAATAAATAAAGATAAAATAAAAACAAAATTTTAAGGTAACAATGTGATCACACCAAATCGGCCATTACATTTACGTAATGATGAATTCAATTAAATTTAAGTAACAATTAAAACAAATATTGTGTTTAATCTAACAACATAATACAATACAATGCTACATGTAACAACCATCGAAGCAAAGTGTAACATATCATACTGAATGTACCATAAATAGTTCAAAAAATATTTTATTTTATTTATTTATTTAATAAAAAATATTTTTTACGGTTTTTTTAATCTAAATTTACCTTTTATAACAGACATAACAATTGATAGCTCAATTATTTAATTAAACAAGTGACTTTTATCTTATTAGTCCAAGAAATTTTGGAGAAACTATCTAATAAAATAAATATTTCGATCATATTTACTAATTCTTCTTATAATTTGAAATAATTACATTTTATCTTACTAATTAATAATTTCATATCAGATACACCTAGATACATGTTTTTTGTTACTAAATTCACTGAAATAGGGAGAGAGGCGAGCGAGAACAGAAGGGAGACGAGCGAGATTTGTCTATGTATCTCAGACACATGCCAATCACACTACATATATGATTCTAGTGTGATTCGCATGTACCTGGAATACCAGATACGCGATTGAGATAGAAGAGTGGAAAACGAAAAGGGAGAAATGCGAGCGAAATTTGTCTATGTATCCTAGCTAGATACATGCGAATCCACTTGGATACAATGTATCTATAACAAATTAATAAGCCTAATTTTGACCGCATGATATCGAAATACACATTTTTGAACGCACCAAAACTTGATCGGATTCACAATATTGAAATGTATCTAAATATTTAGCTCATGCATGAACTTAGTTTTTGCATTATAAACATTTCTTTTTAGAATAGTATATATCTTCTAGAAGTGGTTGAAACATAATTGCATACAATAAAACCTCTCTAAATTAATATAGGCGGCACCATGAAATATTATTATTTTGTAGAGGTATTATTTAATTGATGTCGAAAAAATTTGTTTAAGGATAAAACTCAAAAAATTTGAAAGAACCCACTTGTGAAAACGTCATTCATGAACTTGAGGTCATGATTACTGATCTTGGTTACCGCAATAAAATGGACGTTAATAATCTATTGAATGAGTGAAAATGATACATGTTCAGAGGTCCAGAGTTTAGAACAAATTGTGGATATCATTGAAAAAACAATGTTGATGATAAAGTTGAAGATGATACAATACCTTTGGAGCGAGTTACGCGTAAGGAAACACATATCACATCTAGAATTCTTCACAATTTTATGGTGCAATTAGAAAAGACAACATTGAAACTTTTAGATGCAATAAGAAAAATTAGAGATGAGCTTCAACTAGATTTAAATTTTAACAAAAAAAAAACATAATAGAATCCTATTTCACTAAATTATCTTAGATATATTTGTATTTTTAAAGAATTTATAATATTAATGGGACCATATATTTATATAGGAGTTTTCTAAGAATATATTATCTTATTATCATGTCGAAATTAATGATTTTTTTCCATTGGCCCAAGTCGAGACCGGAGGAAATTATTATCTTAAAGAAATTATTAATTAACCGAGTATTAATTTAATGAAGTTTTACTCTCGTATATATAAATATATATATATTATAAGTACTGATACAAGTGCATGAAAAATGAAATTTATGTCACTTTTCTTGAGAAATGTAGTGTTGGTCTTTTGAGCATTTTTAATATTTATTTAGTGTTAATTTTTGTCTCATAATGACCTAGGCTTACTTGTATTTTTCCATAGTATTTACTACTTCTTCATTGGCAGTTAGGGAGTGTACACATTGACTTTTGTTCGTTGAGTTGCATTTGCACGTTGAGAGGTATTTGTTGCCCAAATTATTTTTCACTCTTTATTCCTTCATTATAACTTGTAACTTATGTAATCTCTAGGCCATTTATATATATATACCTATATTGATTATTGGACTTGAATAATAAGTTCATAAGTGCATGTTTTCATGAAGGTAAACACGTCAAGTAATGTAAGAAGTCCATTCTTTGTAATGGGTGAATTGAGCACAAAGTTATATTAATTATTTTGGGAATAGTATCGAGCACCGAGTTGGATTAGAGTCTTTTATGATTCGGAAGTGCCATAAAATTACGTAGCCAGCGTAGGATAGGATAGCATTGATTCTTCATGCGACTCATCACTGCCTCTGAGAAGGCCAATTAGATGGATCCATAGTCACGATATCATCATATACCCCGGAAAAGTATAGGATGACCCTGGTAACGTGAAGTGAAATGTTGTATCATTGCTAGGCTCATGGTAATGGTTGTCGGTTAGAGAAACTCCCCACAAGTAAAGTATATTATTTTCATGTTACTTTAATTGTATATTTTATTGTAAAGCTTAAATGGTTTTCACTTCATGTTCATGTATTGATTCAGTTGAGTTGCTTTCAGCCTTTCAGTTCAGTTATTTATTTACTCAACTATATTACATACTCGTACATTCCATGTACTGATGTGATTCGACCTACATCCTTTTATGATACAGATATAGGTGTTCATGATTATCAACAGGCGATTCGTTGAGATCACTTTACACTCCAGTTAGCTTTGGTGTAGCCTCCTTGTATTCTAGAGGACTTCACAGTTACTTTCCAGTTAGTAGTTTTGAGGTGTCGTGGGTCTTGTCCCGACATCCTTTCTTAATAGTAGAGGCTTCATAGATAGACAGTTTTGGAGTGTCTTTCAGTTTTCAGATATTTTATTTAAACTTATGTTTCATACTAGTATATTCAACAAAGTTTTGAGATTCAATAAACTGTTTTTAAACGTTTATTTCAATTTGATGCTTATGTATGCTCAGGTTAGTCTTTTGCTTGTAATCAGCCAGGATGAGGATTCTCTTAGGGACCAGCAATGGTTCTTGAGTGCCGGCCACGTCCAGGGTGTAGGCTCGGGTCGTAACAGTTGTTCATGTCCATACTTCCGCATGAACCCTATGAGTTGAGCATTCTTGAAACGAGTAGTATCATGAAGTCTTTGAGTTGAGTTGTTCATGCCCATAATTCCGCATGAACCTTCTGAGTCAAGCATTTTGAGATGAGTAGTGTCATTGAGTCCTTGAGTTCTATGTATGGTTATTGAAAACCTTGAATTGAGGCATTCATGTTCATAATTCCATATGAACCCTATGATTTGAGTTATAAATTTTGAAAAGCTTTTTAAATTCAACACTTGAGTTCTTAAACTGAGATTTGAGAAAGTAAAGATGAGTTTTGAGAAAAGAGTTTTCTAAAACATTATAAGTATGACAATCGAGTATGGCATCAATGTATGAGCAGTATGGCATCTAGACATACCATCAATGTTTATGCAGTATGACTTCCCGACTCATCAATGATCATATTAAAATATGATTTTTGATATATTTTTGAGAAAGAGTTTTCAAGCATGAGTTGAGTAAGAGTAAGTTGAACTCGTTTTCTTTAAAATGATATATGGGAACTAAGTATTCCCTAGAGTAAACGTTTTCACATTTAAGATGAGAGGAAACACCGATTTCCAAAAGAGTTTTGAGCAGTTTTGAGTAACATCTCTTTTAAGAGAAAGATTTTTTGAGTAATAATCTCAAACCACAGAAAGAGTTATGTTTTTTTAAAACATATGAGCTAGTATATTTTGGGAGTAGTATTGAGCACCGATATGATGGAGAGTTTAGATAACTCACAGCCCTCATAAACCATGTAGCCAACGTAGGTAGAAAGGGTCATACTATTTAGATGATTCCTTAATGCTTTTAGCATAGACTAGTGGATCCACTTAGTAGTAGGTCTTATACCTTGGCAAAGTATAGGACAGTTCTGGCAGCGTGGGTGAGACGTTGTATCATCATGATGGTTGTCGGTTAGACAAACTCCCACAGAGATATTTTATATTCTTATATACATAGAGTTTACTTTGTATTTTTATATGCAAACGGAGTTTATATTGTATCATTGCATACAAACTGAGTTATTATTGTATTTTTCAATACATTGAGTTGCTATCTACTGTTTTAAAAGTTTTCCATATATTGCATCTTTTATTATTGCTTTATCCAGAGTTGTGTATCTTATTGTTGAGTTAATCCCTAATTTCTCTGAGTTGAGTTTGTCACGCCCCGAGCCTACACCCCGGACGGCTAGCACTCGAGAACCATTGTTGGCCCCAAGCGAACCATTGTCCTGGCTTACTTACTTAGTGGAAGACTTTAAGAATTAAGAAAAGAATTCAAATGAAAGATAACTCAATTGTCTCAAACTAAACTCATAATGTTTTAGAAATAAACATTTAACTTAGCCAAAGTGTAAACTCAAATATGAACATAAGCCAATAACAAAGTAAAGACAAATGAACTAACTGATTGTCTATCTATGAAGCCTCTAATAACTGAGATGGATGTCGGGACAAGACCCACGACATCCTAATGAACTAAATATTGAAAAGCAATAAAAAAAAAGATCCTCCGGAAGCAAGGAGACTCACCAACAAACTCTGGAGCTCAACTAGAATCAACGATGCACTGGATGCTGATCCTGGGTTATCTGTGTCTGCAATCATAAGTAAGATACAGGCCAACTGGCATCAGTACATTGACTGTACGAGTATGCGAAGGGAAATCTAAAACAAGACATAAGCTTGAAAGGAACTGAAGGAATATACCTGGGCTCAACTCAACTCAATTTAACTCATTTCAATATAAAGCAATAAAATAAACACAATATAAAGAAAAGCTTTTTAAATATGGATACCAATTATGTGTATTTAGAAATACAATAATAACTCTGTATGTACGCAAAGATACAAATGAACTCTGGATGTATATAAAATACAATTAACTCAATGTATATAAGAATACAAAAATAATAATTATGTGGGAGTTTCTCTAACCGACAACCACCACTATGAGCCTAAGTGGTGATACATCGTCTTGCCCACGCTGTCAGAACTGTCATATACTTTGTCTTCATATAGGATATCTTAACTAAATGGATCCACTAGTCTATGCTAAAAAGCACTTAAGGAATTATCTAAAAAGTATGATCCTTTACTACCCATGATTGCTATATGGTTTATGGAGAAATGAGTTATCTGAACTCAAACTCGTCCCCATATCGGTGCTCAATACTACTCCCAAAATATACTAGCTCATATGTTTAAAAACATAACTTCTTTCTTTGGTTTGAGATAATTACTCAAAAACTTAGCTTAAAAGCTCTCTTGGAAATCTCAGTTTCCTTTCTTGCTCAAATGTGAAAACATTTTAACTCTTGGGAATACTTAGTTACCGAATAATCTTTGAAAAAGAACTTTACTCTTACTCTTTACTGGAAACTAGCTCAAAGGCTCTTTTGGAAATGCATAGTCTCGATATACTCTTTTGAAGAAATGACTTCAATCTTTTCTCTTTACTCAACTCAAACCTTAAGTCTTAAAACAAGTTAAAACATTTGTAAAAGGCTTTTGGAAGACTTCTATGAATTTCTCTTGACTTGACTTGACTCTTAACTTCTCTCGACTTGACTCTTAACTTCTCTTGACTTGACTCTTAGCTTTCCTTGAATTGAATTATGGATTCAAGGATTGTGATTTGTGATAGGAACGATCTCATGATGTTTAGGAGTGTTTCTAGATAGTTAAACATGAGAAAAGATCAAGAAATCACTGTCTAGAAGCAAGCCCGCGACGCGGAGATGCATTTAATTATTTGGTCGTGAAATAAATTTTGAGGCAAAACGGTCCGTGAGCACTACGCGACGCGGAGAAAATTTTGACAATCCTGAGGAACAGGTCCGTGACGCGGAGAAAATTTTGACAATTCTGAGGAACAGGTCGCGGACCTGATACCCAGATTTTCCCGACTTTTTCCTTCTTCATTTTCTTGCCCCAATTTTCCTAGATTCGATTATTTTTCTCCATATCTCTTTAGATTCAGGTACCCACAACATATACACAAGAATCTAACTCAAAGCAACTCTAATAATCGATCTTAAACTCTCAAGAACTCTTCAATTTCATCCTAAATTCAAGAACGAAAGCAATTCAAGAATACAACTCATGAACATCAAATTCTCAATCTTTTTAGGACGAAATTACACTGAATAAAACATGTTTGGCATGTGGGTGAACGAATCCAACGCTGTGTGAACTCACATACCTC